>NW_027614179.1:0-29196 GCF_965212315.1 Lampetra planeri
ACATTGTCAGATGGTTTTTGTGACAGACCGCCACAAGGACAGATTGATTTATTTTTCATTTAAAAGAAATAGCTTGTCTCATGAACTGTGTGTCCACACAAAGCCACTGAAACACTGTGTTGCTGTAACGCTGCCTCTGAAATACACTGACGGTGGAAGTAGAGGGACAGAGCTGTCGGAGGGGGTTAGGGCACACAGCTTAAGGGAGAGCTGGGGCTGTGGTGTCATAGCTTTAGGACAGATGCGTATGGGTTTCAAACACTGAAACGCAAGCATTTTAAAAAGCTGATTCCGTGTGGACGAAACGTCCATACGACAAAAAGCTTCTGTGGACACACTCATCTCCGTCTGCATCGCATAATGGCTGTGCCATGGCTCCGCTGGTGATTGCGGTCATTCCAGTCAATCAGTGTGTCTGCATGGCAGGTCCGTGGTGCGTTTTTGAAGCGTCTCTGCCACAACCCTTGTGGCGGGTCTATTTCGTTACTGAGCTGTGTCAATTTCCACAGAGCAGATCACTCAGACTGGAAGTTCCATTCAATATGACAGCGAATCCAGTCGAATTTAACACAAACGTGCAGACTGTGGCTCGTCATTACATTGATGTACTATATGTCGTGATTCTTGCGCTACCTCATAGTCTCTCGGTTCTTGCCAGGTGTTCAAGTCCTGCTTGAAACACTTCCTGAGATTGCGGTACAAAAAGAGTGGAGCCACAGCAAAGCCATTACGCACTGCAGATGCTTCCAGTGTAAAGCCGGGGTTAGTGTATGACAAGGTTCTTGACAAAAAAAGTAAAATAAAATTTGTCAATTTAGGTAGGGAAACATTGTTCTGTATTATTATTATTATTATTATTATTGTCATTAAGGAGGGACAACATCATCCAGAGGGACAACACAGACAGGAAGGTTAGGAGAAAAAGCTAGAGAGGCTAGATAGATAGATAGATAGATAGATAGATAGATACCATTACCACGGACAATTCAAAGGAGTTTACACAGCATCAGTAGACTGCTTCAGTTGAATTATTCAAATTCATCAGAGCTGATATATGTTGTGTTTAAAAAATACATCGTACAGTGGTGTGCTTGTGTGTGTGAGTGTAAATCTCACTCAAGTATGTCGGCCACTGTTTCACTAACAATTCAAACGTCATTAAAACTACAAAATTCTATTTTGTTTATCAGTGTCAGTGCCATCGGTTGTTAGTTTGTATATGTAACCTGTTAAGTGTTGTCTATATCAGCAATGGACAAACTTGATCAGTTCAGACGGTCTTCCTGAATGTGTTCCTTGGCCCTCCAAACTTTGACACTATTACATCATGAAGTTTTTAAAAAGTGAATACAATGTATTGCACATGTCCATGGTCAGTTGGTGATCTTACAGGGTTTTGGGTGAAGGTTTGTTCATACATCTGCGTCAAATCGATTACGTAGGGAACCTGTCGACATTTCTCCTGTGCTGCAGCCTGAATTGCACCTTCATATGTGGACTGCTGGACTGCTTGGTTGCATCATGGGATTTTACCCTGCAGCATTTCCGTCTTTGGCTGGGAAATAAACCTGTCTCTGCCTGGAAAATGCAAATTTTGAGTACCGGTAAAAGTAAGCGTATCCTGTCAGACTTGAAAATCCACCAAGATTCGTTCCTTGCTTGAGGTTGACAGAGGAAGACACTGGTGACCAGCGGAGACTCAAAACAGTCGTTGCTTTATGTCCTTTTGCTGCCCACTGCTTTTAGTATTGTGGAAACAAATTGATTTCCCCAGACTACCTTGTAAAAGTTTTTTATTATTATTATTATTTCTGACATCCTGATGATGGGCCTTGTGCTACATGGGTGTACACAAAACACAGCTGTAATAAATGTAGATACAGAATAGTTGATCTCAATAATTAATGAGGAGAAAAGGAGTTTCATAGTGATCCTACATCTCTTTATATTCACCATCATACAACTTCGTGATTAGCATGTCAATTCAATTTTGTTCACGTGTGCTACTTTTCAGAAATGTAATATTCAACATTAGATGGTATAACAAATCCCCTTCATTGGCATCTTATGAGGAAATATCAAAAAATAGCAGCATGATAATTGAGAAATTATACTACTCTAAATATCGGGTTCCTGCTCTGGAATTATATCAAATGGTTTATTGATGTAATTTAAGCCCCCGTCAAATGTTGTGATCATGGCTTGAGGACAGAGATGAACTTGTACTCTGGGAGAAAAGGCAATAAGAACAAAAAAGTGGGGGAATAACCTTTGAAGATCATCGTCTTTGTCACCTCTCGTTGCCACCGGCGATGATTCAACTGAGGCAAAAGCTAATTTCATTAAGATACGGGGGATGGGTTATGTTCGCCTCACAGTTAAGCCTGCATTATATCATAATGGACTTCATAAGAGTTCCAGAGAAAGGGAAGCTTGATCAATGCGGACACTCAAGTCCAAACACGGTACCTGGCCGCAGGGATCAGTAGCGATGTGTTACAAGACATGCACACGAGTACTTTTCATGGCCTTTTTTATTTTACATTGCACTGGTTCCTTGTTGTTTTTTAGCCCCTTTTTTACTGCATTACATTTAGCATGTGTCATGTGTTCCAACAACAGGATGTAAGATTTGGGTGACTAAAAGAACAGGATGCTGAGAGAAACTTCGACAGTCAATTGGGGTTGGGGGGTTGGGGGGTGGGGGTGCAACCAGTGCAGCTACACTGACCCATTCAGTATATTTATACACACACAGATAAGCCAAGTTATATTTACATGACTACTGTCCTCTTTCCTTTACACAAGCACGGGGGTTAGTTACAAATGCAGTGCAGGCTGGTGCTTATGTTGTTTTCCAAAGTCTGACATGTCAATAACATAGTGGATTTGTATCTTATTACATATAACATGATACTTTCCACATTGTTACGTAATACGTATCTTGTTATAACATGAAGCCATTTCTCAGAAACTTGATTGTCATCAAATAGATGTCCAAAATATATTCAACAAATGAACATATCTGCATTTATCTGCATCTTTGCACCCATCTTTGGACGGAGGGTCAGTGACAGCGTCTCACAGAGGAGGAAGCTAGGGAAGGGTGAGTGGGTTCTACAAACCAGTAATTATAGCTTACCTTTGCTATATGTGCTCTGTGTCGCCTGTTTTGAATGTTCACCCAGGCACAGTGAATTACTGTACACTCAGCATAGTCAGTGATGATGGCACTGATCAAAGTGTTCCAATAAGTTAATCTGCAGACGTGGCCATTTTCTGTAATGAAAGTGTAGAGCTTTTTTATGGATGTGGTTAAATTTACTTGACATATTAGGTGTTAGCATTTCAAGTAACCCTTGCTGATTGTGAGTGCGTGTGTGCTCGCTGAGGGAGATGGAAAGAGCATATGCTTGAGCAGGGGGATGGGAGTAATAGCAATAGATTCCCAGTCAACACGGTAATTAAAGAAATATAAGCACAGTTCCACATGTAGTTAGACACCAGTGATTTAAATTAAAAAAAAAGATAACCAGCTTTTTGTGTTTAATCTGTGAAGCTTGCCCCATGATATGCAATTACATGTGTGGTATAAATTAGATTAGCATCTTGCTGAAATTAAAACGCATTCATTTAATATTGATGCTGTCAGATCTAAGCTTGCTAAATGGAAATTCCCTTTCTCTGAGTTGACCTGTCAATCATATTATTATAGATAAGTAAAGATAACGCATGTTTTACTTTTTTTAGAACACAATGAGCATATCGAGCTCCAGTTATGGTATATGGTAGGGGTCTGAACTGACATTCATCATGAAAATTTCGCTCTTTTGTGCCTTTGATTTGGCAGTCAAGAACTGCCACTTCTCATACTCTGTTGAAAAGGCGCTATAATTACGCCAATCTGGTGAGTGGACGTCTACATCTTTGTGCGTAACTGAAACACATGCATGTTTATATTAATTTTGTGTGCACAAGTTTGTCTTGCTTGCATAAGGTTTCAAATTCAAACCTTATGCATGTCGTGAATGAGGTACATGTGTGGTTTTGCGTGGGTCTACTCCTTTGGAAATGTAACACTGCACACACAATGTGATACCACAGCCCACGCTTTTAAAGTATGTTTGAACACAAATGGATCATTTTCAGTACCTGAAATTTAGTTGTAAATTTCTTTGACAAGTGTGACGACTGTACAAAGAAGCACGCTGGTGGTTAATTTCATAGCTGTCTCTCTCATAACGGTTTTAATAGGGCACATGAACTCCAGTCTTGTTTTTCCACTGAGAAGGGCCGTTAAATAAACTAGAGCTCGGTTGATATTGGGTATTCTTGTGAAAGAAGCTGTTGGGATTTGGTGACAATAAGCAGGCTTTATTAGTGTACTATGTCTTGAGCTCGAGTGCAGGAGGTTATTCAAACAAACCCCCTAAACCAAACACAGAAGTCTGTTTCTGTTTACCAGCACTAATGCTGGATTATTTAGTGCCACAGGCCCACAGGGAGCAACATTCGTGTGCAGGGTGAATATTCATTTGGGACCGACACCTGAGACTCACACACTTCTTACCGAGGACATCCTCATTCTTCATTAAAGATGTGATGGATACAGTGTTGCCTGCATTGTTTCAGTGAACAATCCAGTAGACGGAACTGGACCCTTATTCACCCTTTGTTTATTTTGCAAACTAATATTTAGAGATAATTAGAATGTGAAATACCATCTTTGAATCTAAAGGTTTTATTAGAACACATTCCTTTAACACATCATTTAGATCTGATAGAATAATTTCCCCTCATGTACCAGGAGACTGAAATATGTGAATGAGTGTTTGAGCTTCCACAGTCTCTATTGTGTGCAATATAATGAAGGCATCGGGTGCTTTATGGAATCCATTTCCTTCTGGATCAATCTGGCCTAATGTCATCTGTCTCATTCACATCTAACTGCCCAGGACTGTATTAATAATTGCATCGGCTGTATTGATTTCTATTGACTGTCAGAGCAGCCTGTGTGAAGCACTGTGGTCTTCCAGTGGCCGACCCTACATCAAGTGACATCTCATTAGAGCAGACTGCGGCTCTCAAACAGATCTTTCCCAGCCGTGAAGATGGGAATGGGAAATGGTCATTGAATATAAACAATATAACACTTCTTTTTTTTTTAACTACTTTTTGGCAGATTCCCTCTTCTCCCCAAAAACGATGCACTTTTTAAGGCTTAATAAATGACTTTTTTGCTCTTCATCCCTTATTAATTATTTACTTGCACCATAAATATGCTGACTCTGTTCAGACGGGATGTATAAAACACTTCTTTTTGGTAATTCTGACATGAAGCATTTTTTTGCAGTGAATAAATTGTACCTCACTCAACCGCCAATTTTATGGGGTTGAGATGTGGGGGGTGTAAAATAGCATCACACTCATTTTCGTCAACACATGCGGCCATTTTCTTCCGATGACAGTGGTAAGTTGTGTCAGGCTGCCACAAAATCCATGTTTCCTTGGTTTCGTTTATTGCGTTTCTCTCCATAAACTCCTTATGCTATAATGCGTGAAAATTGGTGGACGCCGTTGGGTGATTACATTACAGAGCCTTAAACCACGACAACACCCACAGTGACAGTTGTAGATGTGTGAGACTGACTGTCTCTTTGGGTTCCTGAAATATTTGAAAGATGTGTCATTGTCAGTTGCATTGTCTCCCAGTAAAAATTACAGTATATCACATATATTGATAAACAAATCATCATTAACAAACTTCTCCCTTTGTTCTTTTTGCCTGCGGCTGATTCTGTGGATCTAATTTATCTCTACTAGGTGAGTACTGACATACATTTACCCTATTTTGTTCCTTTGTTGAGAGAAAAACAAATGCATGACTGTATGTAATGTGTTTATACTGTGGGCTTAAACGACAAAAACAAATGTCCCCAACACAATTCCAAGTTTAGATTCATGGTCCAATCTAATTTTTGTTGTTTAAATATGTCTGTGGATGTTAGAATGCCTTAAAAAATAAATGAAGATATAGATTGACAGAATAAGTGTTCTGTCAGGGAAGATTATCACTAACCTAATACATTTCTTACAGTGCAACCTACGGTTCATCTGTTTCTGGATCAGGTGCTAAATGAGCACTTTATGATTCAGTGGCGCTCTCTCAAGGCTGAGCAAGATCCAGTAATGGTTGCGTAATGAAATTTGGGTTGGTGGTTGCCAGGTAATGCGGCTAAGCAATGCTTCCACGGGCTGTGGCATATGCTCATTTGCCTGTTGGGGCCCTGGGCTCTGATGAAACCCCCACAGCTTTGAATATTAGCGTTCAGGCGAGCATTGGGAAACCGAGCTAACACAATCGTATTGCTCTCTGACAAAGGAATATTGCCAGAAGATAGACATTGTGCACACATAGGCCTGATTGCAAATAGGGAATGATTCACGATTGACACACACACTACTTATGTTACAATTTACTTTAATTTAACAGTGCTGTCATTTGGTCTTTAAACTTTCCTCTCACATCATCTTTATGCACCAATCTTTCCGTCACTCTGTTCTGCTGAAAGCAGCAAAATGGGTGTGCTCGATTCCAAGTTTGCGGTCGTTAGATTGTAGCCGAGTGACAGCTTCATGAATCCAGAAAGCTGTTATTGCGTTAGCCTGCTCAACCTTCACATTTTCTTGTGCCTTGTAAATTCAAAGTATCAATTAGACCGTGTGTCATAAATTTGTGGTGAAAGTGGCAGGGTTTTGTTCAGTGGTAGATTGCTGATGTATATCCTCAACCAACCGACACCTTGAAGGAAAACCATGTTGGCAGTGTGTCGGCCATTTACATTCAGTTCACATGAACTTCAAGCACGTATTTGCATGAAATGTATGTATCCTAAACACAGTTTCTACAAGCAATCTATCAGCCTTTTAGTGCCACGTGAGATTGAAACATTGCTGGATATAGTTGTTGCACTTGCTTTTTGTGGAATGATGCGATTTGTGTGGAAGTCAAGCCGGTTGGGGTTCGTTACCTGGACAATCTGTCACTCAGATACGTATAAGCCACTTCCCCACGCTGCCAAGTCAATCCCATCTAATCCACTGTGTGCTTCATGCCGTCCTGATTCACCACAGCAGTGTTGGTGACACTGGACGTGTATACAGCCCAGGGCACATAAAGGCTACTTACACCTGAGGGGAAGAGGAACCCCCCTATAATGAGTAGTTGTGAGAGGTGGATGAAAGCGGTACAACAGAGAATAGAGACCCAAAGATCACGCTCTGCTTGGCCCCTTGGGGTTTAGCTCACAGCCAATTGCAACAACCCTGCTGCCCAGGCTGGGAAGGACTGCTCACAACCCCCTACCACTCTGACTGTACCTTTCAATCGAAGTCAAAGCTCCATAGCTCTCGATGTCTACAGAGATGCGATATTAAGAACGAATTAGATTCTATCTCCTAGCAAGCCTCAGGTTATGTTGATATTAAAAACTACCCCTTCCATCCGTCATAACCTTTCCTCTGCTTTTCTTAAATGCAAGACACTGGCGACGCTCAGACAAATCAAGCCCCCAACAGTGTTTTGGAACCTCATTTAAATGGAAATTTTATGATCATAACTGGTGTGAAACTCCACCAATGTAATGAGAAAATTGAGAATTTTATGTCAAACGTGGCTTTTTCGGAATCCAATTACAGATGCAGAGTTTCTTTCTTCCAGTGTGTTGGGGGAGGGAGGCTACTTAAGGTGCGTTTTGCCTTCAAAAGCACTACAGCGAAAATAATGGCTGCTATCAAGCTTTATTTTCACAAGGCCCACATGTGGGGAGACCATGAGACCGAGGTGCAGCAGTAATCTTCTTTGCTACATGACTCCAACCTTTAGCTGAGCTAGGAAAGGCCCGCTGGCACAGTGGTCGCTCTACTTATCTTAACCACCTCCTATTTACCCACAAACACGGGCCTGTTCTCTGACAAGGTAATTACTGTGTTTGTTTCCACATTGGTGTATTTCTCCCATGCTGATAATCATGTCCAATGATGACAACTACTGCTGCTTCTCCAAAGGTTTTACATACAGCATATGTACCATATGTGCCTCAGCGATATTCTTCTTTTTGTTGAACCCTAAGCACCCTGAAGAGAAAATGTGCTTTGTGCTTATGCAGAACCTGTGCATTGCTTTCTTTTATTTATGTATATTCCTCCCCTGTAAATTGAACCAATAAAGTAGTGGGGGTTGTGAGACACGCTGAGCTACACTCTGTTCTACTGTTTCAAGCACAGATATTACTCGTTGCATAGGGGATGAAGTTAACACTGTTACAACAGGCCTGTATTTTTCCCAGCATGGCTACAGCTGTAAGATGTTTACTTCAGGCCTTTCCATAAATACAAGGCTCCTCAACTGGCCGGGATTAGCACTGTGGGGAGGAGAGGTATGACGAAGGGGATGGGAGTGGAATGTGGTTTTTGGTGGGCGAAAAGCAGCTGTTTGAAGACCGTAAAAGCTTCCATGATGTCGCCCCTCTGTACTTGATAATGATGGACCCTGGATCCCATTAGTCTTGAATCAGGGAGTCAACATCCATGCCCTACAATTTAGAAGCAGGACTCCAGTTTGTAATGAGAGGGCCACCAGTTTGCACTGCAAAGGAGAGCCACGTGATACAGGAAGTCACCCTGGCTCCAGGTCACACAGCAGACAAACTGACCCCAGTTCTTTGACCTAAATGTAAGAGCGTTGCTATTACAATCCATCTGCTGGCTGTTCCCATAGAACGAGTTCTGTGCCATATGGGACCTAAAAGCTTCTGATGAAGTTTTGTTCCTTAAAATGATCAATGAATTACTGTGTCAATTTTGCATTTACGATTGATTCTTCTGAAATTGAAGTTGAGCCAAAGGGGATTTAAAGTCGGATTATTTAATCATTTAATGGTAAAACAAGCATTGCTCACTGACATGGAGTACACAAATGAATTACATTCTGATTAAGATTGTATCACTGCATAGTTTGTATTTCCTTTCTCAGGGGTGGAGTGATAAAATGATTTTGCCATTTTTGACAGATGAGAAAGAAGCAACCCCTGGCAAGCTGCGGTGACTGAATCAGAATCACTCTTATTCATCTGTTCTTGAATAAGTGCTAGTTTTAGGCTTTATATCCTCTTTTCGTGCACCTTGACCATTTGTGCACTGATACAACCACACCTAAACCCCCCACAGTTGTAGTTCATATAAGGACTAAATCTCTTTCTTTTCTGTAGTGAAACCCCCCTCTAGGTGTGCAGGCAGCCCCCTCTTTCAGTTGATAAGATAAGTTTATTAAAACCCATCGGTGTGAGGGAATGGAAGTCATGAAGCAAACTCGAACCTATGTCATCTATAATTCATTGTCAGAATATGCTCTTCTTAGTGGGATTAAAGTTTAATAACTGACAGGTTGTGTAAATATCCTCTTGTGCAGACCCAGTGTCTTGCTTTGTGTATGGACCATTGCTGAGGCTAGATCCCATTTCTGAGTAGGGGGCTGGGAGCAATGGGAAGGACCTGCTGGGGGAAGAGTAGGTGCTGTAAGCCCAGGTTAAGCCCTGAAAAACCCACCATCAGCTGGCCGGACTCCTACGTAAGGACAAGCTCCTGCTGAAATGTGTTTTCCTACAGATAAGGTCCAGTCCAGAATGAGGGCATGGATGAGATGTGGCCCCTATCTGTTATGGTTCTTATTGTGTGGTTGAGTGATTAGCTTATATGAAATGTAATACCTCTGCGACGGTGTGCTGTATCTGTGGTAACTGAGAGTGAGGGTAGACCTGGTTAAGGACATGTATGCGTCTGCACTTGGTGCCAGTGTAACATTTTTGCATTCTACCCTTTTAAATGTGTCCACTCTGTGTATCTTGATAGTACACAACATTCATACGTTTATCAGGTTGCAAAACCAAGTTTGTCAGGTTTTGCAGCGAGAATCCCCGAATGAATAGGTCATTTTGTTTATGGCTGCATTTAGCCAGTGGGCTAGGTGGAGGTGACAGAAAGGAAACAACCTCTATTTGACCATCACTCAGTGCTTGTTAAACATTACAGCTGTGCTCCATTACCGACCGACTGTGTTCCAACAGCAAAGTGCCGCTGCCTTATCGGTAAAAGACTTATCACAAACTGATCTCTGATATGGCCGGGCATCATAGCACACTTCAGTACAGTCAACTCTAACGTATATCATTTTCAAGTCCAAATAGGAGCAGAGTGGAGATTTGTCAGTGTTTTGGCAAGTAAGCGTGTAAGTATGTTTTGTCATCCAGGCTCATATTCAGCCCTCTTATGATCATGCTGGCACCTGACCAACCAATTAACCTTGTGAAATGGCAGTCTGGATGTTTTTGCAATCCTTTTAGTCACATGTAGACCCCTTGTGGTTTCTATCAGGGAACAACTGGTAGGGGGTGAGGCATAGAGTTGGTGAGTGTGTGTGTGTTGCATGCAATCAGTATATGAGGTGCGTGGCCTCCTGAGCTGTGGCTTGCAGATTTCATTTTCTCTTTAATATGACTTGAACTCTCTTTAAAGCGATAGACATGTAAAGGTATTCCATTTTCTTCCTCGGTGGTTCAGGTTTACGGAGCATATTATGGTGGAATTGCTTTAATTGTCGTGTGCCTGTTGTAAAACTAAACCTCCAGTCCTGCTTCCCAGAACATCTCCTCACTTCAAAGAGGAACCATTCAATCTCACCCCTTATTTTTCTCATGGCGAGTGGAGGAAGTTCAGTCCAGTCTGCACAGATGTAGGCACTAGATTGCAATTATTCATGATGGACGGGTCAGAAAATCCTTTCTTTCCTCACAAAACCCAGATCACCTCGATTTTATTGTTCATGCACGTAGGCTAGATTTATGTGTTCTCTTGCGTGTGTCCACGCGTGTGCCAGAAGGGTATGGACTTGTGATTTCACCACATAAAACAACTTCTACTCTGGGTCTCTTGGGGGCTGATCCTTTGACATGGAATAGATTAAATGTAGGAAGAGATGTGTGTGTTGCGCTGGACCAGTAGTCAACTGGTACAACGTCCAGGTAATGCCAGAGTAATGTTTTCTTTGTCACATCTCCATTACAGCTTGAAATGCCCCACAGCCACGTAATTTTCTGTGTCCATTATAGCTTGTGTTACAAGTTTACTGCTTGGTAACGTGGAGAATTCCGACAGTTGTGACATGGTGACGCTGTTTGTCCTAGCTTTTTTGAAAAAGGAAGAAAGGGTCAGGTTATTTACAATTGTGAAATCATAACATGGATTCTGAAAGCAGTGTGTTCTTTAAATGAAGGATTGATTGGATCAAACTGGTGATATAGCCATATTCTCCCTAGAGAAAAGCTTGAAAATGATTCGTTTAGTTTTCTCCTGATTGTTCATTGTTCAGGTCATACTTGTCTTATTTGCTTTTTTTCTGTCACTTGTATGAATGGAATATTGGTTGTGTGGATCCAGAAAGACAATAAAGTAAAAGCTTGCCATCCACCTCACTCCTGTTCTTACAGTTTTCCCCCAAGACATAATTTTAATGGTCTGATTATAAATCATTGGTTCTGGCCCAAGAAGCAGCTGCCTCGACCATGTCTTCGATAAACACATAACCACTTTATGACCGTTATTGTCACACCATGGGGAGAGATCCTGAACATTATGGGATCACAGCACTTGGGACAATATTAGGCCCTTAGTTCAGCACTTGAATCTTACATTGTTGAGCTCTGAACTTTTCTGCATGTTTGTGTTCAAGCCTTTTGACAAAGCTGTGTGTCTAATTAATTTGATACTCACTGTTGTCTCACAGAAGAGGAAAGTCACTCTCCTCACTGCATCATTTAAGCACAGGTCTCAGACAAGGTTTGTCTCTTTAGTATTGTGATTGTGTTATTGATGAATTGTCCTCAGCATGTAAGAAAGTAAGAACACCCTGTTGTCAAATGCACTGAAACACATCATTTGTCCTTGATTACAATCACAATTCACACTGAGGGTGTAAGTGTAAACTTTTTTTTTTGGTCTGAACAACTAAAATCTGATTTGTGGCCACGCCACTTTCAGCCAAGAGTCTGAAACTCAGTCTGAACAGTCATGTGCATTTCATCTGACTTTTACAACATTGAAATGAGACAGCCAGATGCATTCATTTCGGCGGGATTAGTCAGAAATGAAAGAGTTCATCAAAATGAAATGATTTATTATTAAGAGATCACTATAAGGGACTGTGTTGCATTTGTTGGATTTTCTCTCAGGGAAGTTGTTAATATACATTGCAAATAATATTTTCATTTGGGCTCCTAAAGTATATTTTTTTCAAATATTGTATTATTATAGTAACAACCAGACTTAAGGATGTTTCTCTAGTCTGTCTGTAAAGTGGTTCAGCTTATGTGTCAGTTTCATCCTGCCATAGTGGAAACATGTGAAATGTCAGCTTGATTGACTTGTATGATTGCAGACAAACTGTCAAAAATACAACTTCAGATGTGGATGACCTACTTATTTCCCTTGTCTGTTAGTCTCAAGGCTGTATTGTTGAATTTCTGTATTTGAATTAGGTCAGCATCGCATACAAGCGTGCATGCACATATTTGCATACAAACCTGTGCCCTACTTTTACTTGGTAAACTGTCTTTCCTCTATGAAATTATCTTTAACGTGTCACAATAATGCCACAGTACAATTTATTCCAACTTTACTAATTAAAACAATTATTGACATTGTCAGATTTGCAACTGATTTTGTGCCCACCATTGCCGTCTTTAAAACAAAAACAAATCATGTGTCACATCAAACTACTACACCAACCATGCTCACGTAACAACAGCGATAATGCGGATTTTTAATGTTTGATTATATCCTGAGGACAGATCAGACGGTAACCACCTTCCTGCTGCAAACTAATCAGCTCCAAAAAATTACTTATTGATCCCAGGCCAGACCTAGGTGGGGGATATAGTGATGGGGTCAATGGGAGGGCCGAGGGTGCCTGATTGCCTGCCAGGCTTTCTGAAACTGGAAACACACAAAGACATACTTGAATACTTGTTCTTCTGCAAGTTTTCCAATATTTTAAATAATCAGTTATACATGCACAGGTAATAATCTTTGCTGTCACAAAAACTTGACATGTAATACAGTTATTAAGTTTCAGTCTTCTGTGATTGCAGAAAACAGACAGTGAGATCAGACTGACTTTTGTAACAGCTCCTGGCTCAGCTTTGCAGCATATTTCAGCCATTGGCGTTACTTCCTAAATGTTGTACATCTCAGATGCGGATGCATGTTAACTCGCCTCAACAGTTCAGTTTCAGTTGGGCAGTGTGAGCACTGTTTGACCGGATGGTGGTGATCTTGTTGTTCTGTGCTATTCCCATGAATTGGTAGTTGTCATTCCAGACAGCATTGATCAGATCTTTTAGAGATGAATGGATTAATTACAGTCAGTGAGATGAAAGAAAATAAAGTCTGGCGTCGGGGTGAATGGACTTGAGGGCTGGGATTGAGAAAGCCATTACGGCAAATTGAGGGCATTAATGATTGCAACACGACCAAGGGGGCCCCCGGTACCCCACCCTTTCTCTTGGCACCACGGCTGCATAATGGCTCAGATGCTCTTTCAGGCTCTGGTTGAGCAGCACCTCTGTGGCTGCGTGTCTGACGTGACATTTCTTGTCCACGCCTCTGAGACTTTACGACGTCTCTAAAAGGCTGCTTTTCGAAACCACAGGAACCACTGTGAAGACCGCTGGAACCAACCTCCTCAGATATATTAAACCACAAATACGGATGTTTAGTATGAATTAAATCAAGAAGATTGTGCATTGTGTCAACAGCAATGCTGTGTGGCTGTTTATTTCTATATAGTGAGAGATGTAATCATATTGGTCTGTGTAAAGGAAGTTAACAAACCCCAGATCGTTAAGAATGTGCTCGTCAGCAGTGTAGCAGCACTCGTGAAACAATTTGTACCTTGTGTTTACTGTATCCAGGCACAGTATCACATATGAATAACCATCAATAAGGGTGATTTATAGATCTTAAATACCACCACTGTAATGTGCACATACCTTCCTTTGTCCATTGAACCATGCTAGCATTGTTTACATGTGAAATAGCACTAACTCACTGCACTCATTTTGCCTCCATTAACTGCAGCTGATCTCCAGCATTGTATGGACATAACTCTGGATAATAACATAATTGTAATAATTGTAGCCTTTGAGCTCTTTTTTTTCTCTCTTGTAAGTTTGTTTCACCTCTGCTCAATGTCCAAGCTGTTTAACTCTAATCTAGCTGAACACATTACTCCACTCCGATGGCCCCTAGCTGAATGTAGCAACTCATAAAAGCCCAATATTTCAGCTATATTGATTCCTTTGGTTAAATTGGTTTGAGCTATGAATGTGCTGCAGCACTGTACACTGTAATGTTTTGCAGCCGTGAGGGAAAAGTGCAAAGGTGACCTTGAATATTTTTTTTCTCTTTACTTTCACAACATTTTTTTTTCTCCCATTCTGCCTGTGAGCACTGGTTCATGTTATTTTTCTTTGATATCCTCACACATAAGTGACCTCTACCACCTTTTCTTATCCTCTATTCATTCCTTCCCAGTTGTAAAGGTATTTGGCTTTCTTCCTTGGTTCCATTGAAATAAAGACTCTGGTTCAAAGAATCAAACAAGTCAATCTGCGTCACCTCCCGTCATCGTAATAGCTGCTGGAGGTTGCCCAGATGTATGTAACATGCGCACATACTGTATCAACCCCTAATGAACATTGAGCTCTGAGGCTAGAAATCCTCTCCAACATTCATTTAGCAGCATGAGAGTAAAGGGACACACCTTCATAAATTAATTGAATTTATTATTATTATTATTATGAGGTTGTGGTGTGTTGGCATTTTTTTCAAACAATGTGGTTCTTAGTCTGAGTTTTAACATTGCATAGTATGTATTTCCCCATGAAAAAAGTATTTTTGATACGTTTTTAACTGAAAATGTGACGCTCTTAGTTGAGGAGTTAAATCATGTTTATCATCATCAGACCTGCGAGACAGAGGTTCGGGTACAGGCATGGGTTCTTCTTGCTGCAGACACAGGTGCAACGCAGCATCATGAAACAAAGACAGATTGGCACTGGCTTGCTTAGCTGAACCAGTCAAATATGCGTCATGCAATGTATGTAATGTAAACAGGCTCATGTTGGTGCAATGATCCTCATCATACAGTGTCACCTCCATGCTTTTAAAGACACAGATAGTGTGATTCAAGTGCTGTCCAACCAATTTTGCAGCATTGTTTGAGTGGATGTAATGTTCCTTAGCATTTTGCCCAATACCTGGTTGTGATTTTGTAGGTCAGGAAGGTAATAATTGTTTTTTTTTTTTTGTTCACAGACAGTTTTGCTCTTGTGTACCCCCCCCCCCCCCCATTGTGCTACAGTCGGATTTGAGTTCTTAGTTGAACCGTAATAAAGCAAAGGGCTGAAACCTCCCTCAGCAGAGGGTGATGGAAGAAAGTAGGAAATTGTGTGTCAGGATCTTCGGCAGCAGATCCATTGTCGCGAAATTCTGTAGCTCTAGGAAAAAAAAAGTTTCAACCGATGGAATTAAATTGGCTAGGAGAGCCAGCGCAGAGTCTCAGAGTCTCTAAAGACAGACCCAGACGCTACATGGCTCAATTTAGCTTTTGTGGGAGCCAAGAACCGGTGCAGGTCACTGCCCCACAACCTGCCGCAGTGAAAATCGATAGGTAGTTTCAGAACAAGGGGGCTTATTAAAACAGGTCTTTTTTTTCCTTTGAGGTGGTTGGATGACACTGACTCACAGAAATCATGAAGCTCAGCTCACACTGACCACCACGTTTAAATTGTTGCAATCCTTTTTGACCCACACATCCGCTCCTGTTCTCCCTTAAATCCTCATTTTGATCTTCAAGATAGTGGACTACAACTTACGATTAACCATGATTGTTTTACACCAGAGATTCTACAGACACGGATTTTCAGCTTATAGCTGATGTGTTCAATATATGTCAAAAATAATTGAAAAAAAAAAAAAAAAATCCATCAAATGGAAAAATGGAACTATAGTCCTAAGAGTTAATCTATAACGGATGTGCATTTTGTTCCTTATCTTATAACTTTTACATGTTTCTTTCACTCTCTTTCATTTTCTGTCCAAGGTAACAACGTCAAGGTTTTAGAGCAGAGATGACCTTTCCAATTTTATGTGTCAGATCTTTATGGCAAACAGTTAAAAAGGCCGGCACCACACAGCACATCGCACCAGGGTTGTAAAATGAAAATAAAAACAATGCTGTTGACACCAAATCCACATGCCCACACACTCACTCTGTTTGTCCCATAAAAGCATTTCACACCACAACAGCAGCATCCATGTTTACTGTCAGTTCCTTCAGTCACATTCTCCCTTTACAACGTACTGCCCCCCCACTCCCCTCCCAAAGACTGGTCTGTGCTGATGAATTTGTAATTAGAAGCAATGCCTTCATGATTTATGGCTGGAGGTTGTAGCATGGTTTCATTCCTGTCCCTCTTTTTCATGTTTCAAATGCTATAGACAGGTCAGTGTATAACATCAACTGGTCCTGAACCACTGATGTGTGATCTAAAATCTGCATTCAATTTGTATATTTCTACAATTTAGATACTTGGGTGATGGTTAATGTTACATATCGCTAAATATCAAGAGTAAACCCACTGTATATTATTTCATTAATGTAGATTTGGGGCCAAGGGGCCTTCATGTTCTTTGAAATGTTTAGTAATGTGGTTATCGATAAAAACCTGCCAATGGATAGTGTCAAACCTCACTTGAATGACAGCTACTGCACACTGATGTCTTTATTCATCCTCAACGCGGTTTTCTCCAGTATTAGAAACAAAACTAACTTCACACATTAGTCATTACATGTAGATTCATATACAGTATTTTGGGACGAAATCTGAAATGGGTCATTCTGCTGTCTGCTGAGAAAAGAGAACAGATGAGCATCTACTGTCCTGTAGAAACAGCTTTTGTTCAGTATGATATTTTGTGAGCTGAAAATAACCCAGATGAGAGAACAAAGGCAAGGGAACGGTAATTCAGAACAGGATTAAAACAGATTACGAATCGTGAAAAAAGGCTGTTGATTGCTAAGAACTTTGATGTTTAAAAGCTTCACTGAATTCATGATGCACAGCAGCCATGATAATAGCATTTCTTGATGGATGTTAGATTTGTGCCGAGATGCCGTCTCGCTAAGCTCATTTTTTGGCCTGATTCTATCACTTCTCACCGTGTTATGCAGCTCAAATAAATCAAATAAATGCCTTTTGTTTGTACCATTTTGGGTATGTAAATGAGCGATTTGAGTAATGGGCTTCTTTTTCTTCTCCAAACAGGCATTCTGTTTATGTGTAAAATTCCCAGTCCTATAAACAGAGACAGCACATGTTGTTTACCATGTGGTGGGATGTTTACAATATTAGTAGCTATTATTACTATTAACTAAATCGATAGAGTGCATTTAAGATTGAGACAGTCTGTGGAACTGCATAGCATTCATGTGTTGTCGACACTGCGTCTGTTGGCTGTTGTTTGGATACGCGTTGTGTAGTCATTGTAGTCAAAGTATTTGGCTTAATGTTCCCGTGCTGCTGACAGTATTTGTCGGTTGGTGTGAAGTCTGCCTTCTCCTGTACTAGGACTAGGCCTGTAATGGCTCTGCTGGGACGGACTGAAAGTGCTTCTTCAGCTCCCATTAATGGGGCAAATTGAACAGGTCTCTTGGCCTGGCTACATAATGAGAGCTTCCCTCTTCTCTGTCCCCCCACCTCCCTCCCTCTCCACTTCCACTATCATCCTGCAGTCTATTGTTCATATACAGTTAGGGTCAGCCCCGCCAAGCAGTAATTATATCACTCTGACCCTCTTTTGGTTTTTATTTTGTCACAGAGATCTGCTCTTTATTGGGTGCAGGCCATCCCTCAGGTTGTAAAAGCCACAGTCCCCCCTCCTCCCATACCTAGGGACAGGGATGCTGCTTGCCCGCACGCCCAACCGCCCGCTCGCCCGCCCGCCAGCCTGCCTGCCAGCGATCAATATGCCTCTGCCGTTAACTGGATTTGTTGCCGTGGTGCTTGCTTATGAGGCAGCAATTAGAGTGTGAAGTGGCAAGGCCAGTGTGTGAGGCTATGGCCATGCAAAGGCCTGGCCCTGGGGGATGGAAATGTCAAATGCACAAACCCAGTTTCATTAAGGCCTGAAGAGACTATGAGGATCCATACTGTCTGTGTAATTCAGCCAGTTGGGGGGGGGGGGGGTCAAATTATTTGTGAGAGACAGTTGGCAAACACAGCAATAGGTCACAGGGTTAGACGTTACTGTGGACTCTTGGTGGCTGTGAAATCCACTGACACACCAACAGAATCTCCTTAGTGTGCGGTGAGTCTGAGTGACACGCTGACAAACTTTGGCTTTCCTCACAGTTCACCCAGGTGAGACCCAAAACCGTCGACGCTGGCAGTGACCCAGACTGTCTCTTCGTGTTGGAGCTAGAAGTTGATGCAAAATTGTTCACCTCCGAGCGCGAATTTCTAATTTTTCTTAAAGAATCCTCCATTTGCATGTAAAGTCTCTGTTTCTCTGTCTCTGTTTTCAAAATAACCATGTACGTGTAAATGGGGCCTTTGAAACATTCGTGGCAGTTGGCTGCGGTGCCTCCAGTGTCTGTACATTTTTCAAACCCCCCCGTAGACAGTCATGGCGTCCCCAGTGCACAATGGGGATGGGGTGCCCTAATGCACCATTTGAGGTTGACTCTGACCTAGGGCTCTAAATCACTTTCCACTTTGGGGTGCAATTAAAGTTGAATCTCCGGATGCAGACTGCTTCAATTGATCCAGTCAATAGCAAACAGCATAAAGTGGGGGGGGTTGTGTGAGAAGCGGAATACCCCTAGTTCTAGAGTCAATATATTTTTTATTCGATTCAGTGCTTTTGCGCTTGATCAACAAATGAAACAAGTAGACTTTTCGCCCAGTGCCCACTGCTCCCAAAACATGCTGTGCAAAGGGTACCAACTTATGGGGTGGGGGGCACCAAACAATAGAAGTATGGAAAAATTATCGCAATCACAGAAATACGGTGAAAATATTTGAAAACATGAATTTCATCATTAGGGATCAGGAATAGTGTTCGTATCTGATCGAAACAAAATACAGTAATTGTGCCCCCGTGCTTCCTCGGGGTGTCATGAAAGAATATGTCAGATATGTTGTGTAGTCTTCACACACTCATTTATTAAAAGTGCACCAGAACGCGTTTCCACCCCCGGTATTGTAACCTGTCACCAAGCAGCATCAATTTCCACAGAGCAGATTGCACAGACCGGAGGTCACACATAATATGTTCCACACAGACAATCAGGTTCATTTTCAAAATAACACAGACCGAGCACAGACAGCAGCACAGACTGAACATGTGAATATGTGAATTCAACTGCAAATGCAATGATACAGGTCAGCCCATGTTTCTGCTTTGCTGCCTGAACACAACGTAAAGTACAGGAACAAGTCCAAGTGAATGCTGACAGAACGTAGAATTAAGTGTTGGCCATTTAATGCGGTGAAACGTTCAGCTCACACACACACTATAAGGCAACGACAACAATGATAGCAGCAGCAAGAAATAAAAACTGTGTACTACTTTCCATTTGTAAACAAACACAATGTGAGCTCTTACGTTAGAAATAAATGGAGGCAGGTAGGACTTTCCTTATAGATTACTGTTTGACCTTTTTTTTTGTTGTTGGTGGAGTGGGGGGACGGGGCATCGCAAAGCAATTGTGCTTAGGGCACCCAGTTGGCTAGCAGCACGCCTGGTTACCGCCTTTTGATTATGTAGTAGCCCAAAGCTGTTTAGTTGAATTTCTTTGTAGTATATGTGAATAATATAGTGGAGTTGATCCATATATCGGTGTCTATTTAACCACCAAGCCACCATGGTTTGTTTCATGTTGCTCCTCTGAGCTGTGTACAGTTGAGTTGGAGAACAGATGTCTGCTACACTTCCAGCTGTCCTCAGTCAGGCCTCTCGGATCTGACTATTGAGATTAATGTTGCATCCTGTGACACCTGACTGGTGGGGAGGGTCACATCAGGCAACTTGGACAATTACTGGGTGTTATTTGTTTTCCCTTCCCTCTAGTCACAATAACACTCATACATGATATGACTGTTGCACATGGGAGGGTGGTGAGGGTTAGGGTTAGGTCTGTTCTGAACTGAATACGTATTTTGAGTCCCATTTAGACTGTATAAAAAGGAACCACATATTAGTGCATTTACATTTTTGTTTTTTACATATTTTAAATTTAAAGTTTGTTTATTTTACGTTTGTTTGTCTGTTTGATATATTTTCTATGTTTTTCTTTTTTTATTATTTAAAATGTGGAATGTACATAATAATATAATAATAATAATACCATTTCTATTGTGTATTTCTTACCTAATAGAAATGCATCTTAGAAAATCATTGTGAAGAAATTCCTACGCAGGTTTGTCAGGAATGGGGGGCTTTTCCAAGTGTTCAGTCATATAAGACAATTAACCGAGTGATTATATTAGTCTTTGCGTAATGCAGTACAGATATTTGATATGTCTTGTAAAGTTGATTTTCCTCAATCTGCTTGTAAATTCTCTCAGCAGGGGGATAATTTTAATGTCTGGTCTCTGGTGCATGTTTAAAATAACATTCTCAGCAAATGGGGAGAAATGTATTACCTTTGTACTGAGTTGTTAAGATACCACTGTCCCTGCAGGATTATCAGAAGAAAAAAAAAAAAAAAGATATAACAGCTGGACGGAAGACTGCCCCAGGTGGGTTCTTCATGGCCAACATAAAACCATTGTCTATTGTTTGATCGTTGGTGTCCAGGCCAGTCTCTCCAGAGCCTCACTAACAGTATCTTTAGCCTTGAGTCTCAGGAGGACTGGAGAGAGGACGGACAATGTGCCGACTGATATGGTTGGAGAGATACTCAAGAAACTCTTGTACTCCCTATCCTCTGGTTCCCTCCCTCCTGACACATCAGAGTTCAAGTATTCACCTCTTGCTCATTAGCAGCTGCTGCCCATCTCTGAAACCAAACTGTTTACTGTGTCCTGTCACGACCGTGACCAGTACCATGTTTTCAAGGCCTGCTCTTGTTCGGGGAGGACAGTCACTGTAAGTTGACGCAGAGACCGGGAGATCCAGCAGCTGCTTACAGGGGGTAAATAATTGGCCACAGAACTGGGGAATTCCATGGAATTTATAACTTGTACTGTAGTAGATCATGGTTCCGTCGAAGGGAAGTTGGTAGAATCATACTCCTGGACCACACTAGCACAGTGTGTCTCAGCTGCCTGAATACCTACAATCATACCTACAAAACAATAGACGTTCCCATGAGCAACATTTTTTTTTGTTCAGTGCTAATTGTCCTATATGAGCTGAGGGACACTTAGAAAAACATCAGCAGGATGCATTTCAGAGTTGTTATTGTGAGTAGATCCTAGATCCTCGATGCAAGGTGATGCTTAAGTAGATCATTATTTGATTAGGATGTCAAACTACATTCAAAAATAAGTGATTATACCAGCTGAGGATCATACAGACTCAAAAGTGCACATACACAGTGCACATTTAAAGGGAAACATAGTAATTGAAGGCAAAGAGCTAGAAAAAACTCAAAAGAAAAAAAAACAAACTGTGTTCTGTGGACACACCCGTCCACCAGAACTGTTTTCAACTTATTTCAACTCACAAATGGTCATGTCAATTAATTCAATGAATGTGCAGTCCATTGTGCAGCAAGATCGCAGATGCACATTCAGTAGTTGAATCAATCATTAGAACAATACACACATTCTTGTGGAGTATTTTCTAGAAAAGTATCAACTAGTTTTGACTGTAGAAATTTTACTTTACTATATATTCAATGTCTGTCCTGCTCCTCTATCCCTGCTTTCTTCTGCTCCTCTCTATCTCCCCGTCTTTGTGTCAGTGCTTGTCTCTCTGTCTCTTCCTGTGGCTTTCTTTGTTTCACCTCAACTGGTCGAAGCAGAAGACCATCCACATGTAGCTTTAATCTGCCTGGCGTTGCGGAGCCTGTAAATGGAAGTTTGTCCTCACCTCCATCGTGAACGCCTGCTCATATGAATGTATAGTTTCTATTAGAATAGTCAGGCTAATAATAATAATAATAATAATAATAATAATAATAATAATAATAATAATAATAATAATAATAATCCATCATCATAATAATGGATCAATCTTGCATAGCGCTTTAGGATGGAGCGGTTTTTGGACCACTCGCTCAACCACCGGAGCTATAATAATGAAATCTGAAAATTCAAATATTTATATTTTATTAACCATTATTAACCATTATTAACAGGAAATGAAAGTCAAACCCATTTTGCAACATTTGAGAGGGACGTCCTGTCTCAGAGGAAGTGAGCTGGGACCTCCTCTGACTTAACACAGAGCATGATGAAGAGAACAGTGCCTCTCATGCAGCCTGGCTGAAAAATGCGTCCCTCCACACGGCGCTGTGGTATCAGGGCCGCTGCTTGAAAGTATTAAACAGCTCTGACTGACTTGCATTACCTCTAGAATAAACCCAGATTTACTTTTTCTCGTCACTAGAAATGTGTGTAAATGTGTTCCCGTGCCGTGTATCATATTCAGCCGCAAGCCTAAATGGCAGAAGCAGTCCAAGTCGCTGAGGCTTGGCCAGTGACAGTCTGCCAGCAGCTCGCTGCAGAACTGGGCAGACATAAGATGGAGTTCCCTGCTCTGTAGCCTTGTGCCCTTTCTGAACTGTGTGGATGTTATTCACTTACGAGCAGCGTCATTTGCATTGTGGAGCGATGCATCACGGTGAGAGGTGTGTGCCTATTTGAGGACTAATGTGATATTGGATTGTGAGTATTGAACAGTCAAAAGTGGACGAAGGAAATGGAGAGGGCTGTCATTCGGAAACATAATCTGTAAAATTTGCTAAAACGCGAATGAGTTTTTGAGTTATAGGTGTGGTGTGTGTATTTCCTGGATGTTATGGTATTGTACAGAGATGATCGTGTCAGTGGTGTGTGCCTATGTGGGTGTTATTGCCGAGGATGGTGCAAAGCAAAGCGCAGCTTAATATCTATGTTTGACATAGAAGCCCATTAATAAGGGCCTGATCCCGGCCCGGTGACAGGTTTGCTGACAGAGGAGGATCATGGGGAAGAATCATGCTCTGCTGAGGGAGCTTGGGCCGCAGGTAGGCTCATTCTGCCTTCCCCAGGTGTCATTATGGATGCTGGGGAGGAGGAGGAGGTGTAGAGGAGGGAGGCCACTGCTGACATCTACATTAATCACCCCTCCACACCTCATCCCCCCTCCACATAGCGTTTCCCTCCACCTCCAGCTCCTAATCATCCACACACAGAGACCCAGACCCAGTAAGGGGGGATACTCAGCCATGAAAGATATCTTGCTAAGAGCTCCCAAAATACCACTCTGATGTGATCATGAGTGATGTTGCTACCCCAAACCTCTGACCCAGCACACAATTAAAAACACTTTCCTCTTTTCTCTCCCAACACACGAGCGGGACAAGTCTGCTGCAGCTACACATTCTGTCACAGCACGCGTCTGATTCATAGTTTGCTTTTACGTTGCACCTTCGTTACGTGCAGTTACGATGCTGGGAATGTCTGCTGTCTGTAAACCTCCAGAGTGTGTGCCACTGTTGTCCTTCCCTGATTGTGTCATAGATATCCATCTATCCACTTTGGGAGCCTCTATTGATTCTCTGCTGTGCTTTTATCTCCAGAAAAGAACAATCCTGTAGAACTGTATGCTCACATGGCTTCACCATAACCTCAGCTATGAGATACAAGTCGGTCCTCTCACCATAAAGAAGATGCAGTAATTAGTTTCCAGCACTTCAGCTTTCAAAGAGATCAGGACAACGGACACACACTCTGCCTTGAACTGCAGAGAACACCTTTGTGTGTGTAAAAGTAATGGAGACCATTATCCGATGTTGTTTCTGCCTGAAGTCTCGTCAGACTTTGGAAATCAACTTGACTGACTGATGTCATGTCACTTGAGAAGTGGACCAAGATTGATGAGGGTCAAATTAAATGACGCTCGTAATGAACGGCTCCGCCCAGGGTGCATTGGTGAGCAGATGTTACAGAACAATTATGGGACATTGTCTGACCATTATTTTAAAAAATGGAATTGTGTAATTGTGTCACGATTTGTTTCGGTCAAAACAAATGATCCATTGCAGCACGTGAGGGGTAGAACTGAGATGCAGGGGTCAGGAAAATAATTCTGCCTGTGTTTTTTAATATCTTTGGTTTCATTTGTGTCGCCGATGTACTTGTTCCAAACCACTGCACATGCTTTGCTTTGGTCCCTCAATTACGTCACACTCATTTGTGTGTGGTCACACCTCATCTGCATGCGCCCAGTTTTCAAATGAAAGAGCTAATCAACCTTGAAAACCCTGTTTGTCTGTAATATTGTAAAATGTCACCCTAACAACAGCTCTGTGGACGTTCTGCTGGCGGTGGAAGGAAGCAGAGGCTCATATGTGGGAGTCTTCACTCTGTGGTTCAGCTGTGTCGTCTCATTTTTATGTAACATGCCTTGTTCCTGTGCAAATACAGCCTCCGTTGTAATTCAAATAAATCCACTTTCAGCTAATATTTTGAAGCCGGGGAATATTCCACTCCTGCCGCGAGATAGAGTGACTGAACGTGGGGGATAAAAGGTTAAGCTTGAGGGAGAATTACACTCCACTTACTTTCCATCACTGAAGCTGTACACTCCATTGTTTATGTTTGCAGTGGGCTTTTCTTCTTCGTAAATGACCTTTCGACAATTCCCCTTTTCTTTCCTTTTATTTTCCTCAAACCCTCAGCAACACTGATGGCACAATAAATTTCCGTTTGGCTTGGTGTGTGTGTGTGTGTGTGTGTGTGTGTGGGGGGGGGGTGGTAAGAGCCTCCACGCATCTGGTAGAATCTAGGACACCGTGGGAGGAAGTGCAAAGTGAGTATTTGCATGCAGCTCACAAACATTAAAATATGAAGACAAATCACTGTGTCTGGTGAGCTGTCAGAGCAGCTGGGAACACCAGTCCACAACAACATGTTGCCGTTCCCAGTAAGGTCTTTTCTGGGGCACGCTCAAACATGCAGTTTGACAAACAAAGTAAAAAGAAAGCCCGCCATGAGCAGTCAAAGCTATTATTAAAAGCAATAGAGGTGGTTCTCTTTGCTGAAACCCTCCTGTCATGGCGTTAGTCTTTGTGGGTTTCACCTTCGGGGCAAATAGGATGAGCTTCAGTGTCCTTGTTCTCTTTTGTAAATCATCAAGTAGGGATATGAAATGGAATTTTGGGATATTACTCCTCTGCGTCCAGGTAGGAGACAAAGAGGACAACTTGTTTTGGTACATTCCTCTATTGAGGGTTTTTTTTTGTTTCTTCGTGTATGAAGTCTGTACCTGTTAGACACATTTTGGTTTTAACAAAGAATATGCAAATCCTTGTAACGACGCTGTTTCTAAACCCATATAGACTATATTTTCTTTATTTTCACAAAAGGGGGTAAAAGGAAAACTAAACATGTGTAACCATATTGTGCGGGGAGAAGTTTAGAAGCCCGAAGGCTTATGGAGAACTTTTTCGATTGTAAAACCAAGCATATACATACTTTCAAGAATAGAAATCATTATGTTCATACAAACAGTACATGAAGGCGTAACCCACTATCAACCTACTTACACACATCCATACATACACATATACCCAGAGAGCCTGTTTATCACTTATTTTTTTAGGATATGATTTTTTTTTTTTTTTTTGTAGTTTGTTTTAACAGTGATGATGATTTTTAAGGATAGCCTCAATGGCAGAGTAGTAGTCTGTACCTTATTGAAGCGAGCACTTTGCTTTTACATCAAGTAAATTTGTAAAACTCCCTCCTTCTCTACTGGATGTACTGTATGCATATGACTGAGGAGCGCTAAGGCGAACACCAGTAGGGGGGAGCCCACAGTTCATTCTATAAGGCACCAAGAAACCAACACGAGCAGGTTGCTGCCCCTCCCCCCCCCGCCCCCCCCTCCCACCACCACACACACACACACACACCCCACCCCACCCCAACACACACACACACACACGCTCTCCTCTCTTTGACCATTAGTCCAGCCTCTTTCATGACTGCATTCAATTACATTATCTAAATGTATCTGTAATTCCAAAAATCTAATGGTCATAATCGTTTCTGTCCCTGCTGTACCTGCTGTGTCTGTGCACCTCGTTTGTCAGGATGCGTGTGCAGTGTGTTGGTATGCAGAGAAGATGGCTGCTCTCCTCATCTTGCTGCAGGGGTTCGGTCAATCAGTCATTGATTTCTGACAGGGTTCATATTTACATTCTTGCGTCAATATTTCAGGACGTCAACATCTCCACACTATTCAGCATCTTTTTTTTCTTCTTCTTCTTCTTTGCATCATTCATATCCAGAATCTGTTTTGTCATTCATGGCACCATGTTTTTAAACAGGAAACTACATTTGACACTAAAGAAAACGTGTGTCACCTGGTTTATGCCACATTTCATTCACCGTTCTAATAATGAAATAAGGTGTTTTCCATTACCTGCACATTTAAATAGAAAGCAGTTTTGTTCTTAGTTTTTTTTACATTAGATTTTGTTAATTTGGTACACACGGAGGGTCTGGATGTTGTATAAGACTGAACGATCTCCAGAGCAGCAGAGACTTTATGCGGGGTTTTCATTCACTCCACGGCATCTCTGTTTACAGCACACAACGTGCATGGTCCACATCGGTCCTTCATAAAATCAGTGGGCCTTGATAAGCACCAAGATCCAAGCACTCGGTCTGGTTCGGTCGGTGTTTTGGAAGTGTGTCAGGCTGTGATGTATGTGTGTGTGTGTGTGTGTGTGTGTGTGTGTGTGTGTGTGTGTGTGTGTGTGTGTGTGTGTGTGTGTGTGTGTGTGTGTGTGTGTGTGTGTGTGTGTGTGTGTGTGTGTGTGTGTGTGACTGCGGGCTGCGCCGCTGCGCATTGACCGTGCGCTCCTAGCGGCAGCGCTGTTCAATCCAAGAGGCAGACAGAGGGGAGGGATGTTCAACTGACTTGTAATATATGACTGTACATGTCCCACACCTTCTCCCCTGTTAAGCACATGGGTATTTTTTTTTTGTAATCAAACAACTTTTTTAGGGGGGGGGAGGGGAAGTGCGTCGGAGTTCAGAGGCTGGTTTCCACTCCAAAGTACCAGCCGAGTCATGCGCTCAGCGGAGAGACACTGAAGATTTGAAAGGTGCCGGAGAAGCGTCTGGAGGAAGCCGGGGAGAAGTGGCTTGTTTTCAGATGTGTCAAGTGTCCCTGGTGCCTGCCAGGCGAACGGTTTTGGAGAAGAGCGAAGCGTTTGGATGAACTGACGGGACACGCGGGGGGATACGAGCACTTTTTGGTGCGAAGGTTTAGTGAATATGAACAACCGAGGAGTCCTCCTCATGTTAAATGGATGCTCCGTTTTCAGCCGCTGAAACTGGCTGTTGTCAGTGAGAAGGACCCGCACCGACTCCCAGGCTCACGGAGGAGCTTCGCCCGTCACTTTCCACTTATTCTCTGCGGTGGAATTGGAGGATTTGCGCGCTGGACGTGGATGTTTTAATATGCGAGTATGGGTCCACTAGCGTCCATCCTTGTTGCTGGATTACTGTATTTTCAAGTTGATGGTAAGATGCTCACCAGGGCCACTTGTGTCAACTTTTCTTCTGTTTCAAAAAATGTTCAAAATCTACTCTGCCCGGTAAATCTTCAACGGGTCATTGGTTTTATGCTGAGAGCAAAGAAGTGAAGTGTTTTCACCTTCACCTGTAATAATTGTATTTAGTCAGTGAATTATGACGAGTAATCTGTTGTTAAACATGAAGTTTATGTCATAATATCCGCATAATTGTTGATATATCCAATTAAAACTAATGTAGCAGCCCAATCTGTTGATTTTCCCTGATCCATGTAATCTAAAGGCAGGGACATGAGCCATATAGCTGTTCAACAGATTTCTCTCCCACTTCAGCCCCCTGATCTCCTTCCGGGAGTTAATTAAGAGCAAAAAAGACTTTAATCATCCCTCTGTACCTGTGTCTGACTCAACTCCATAGTTTTTTGGTTATTATTATTATGTAATACGTTTCTATTAGTAGAGAAACTAGTAGAAATTGACATCTAAAGCCCCACAAATATGGATGCAGATGATCATCAGGTTTTATTCCGTCTGTTTTTTGTTTTTGTTTTTTTGGTAAGTTGTTTTTTTACATTGGTCTGTCACAGGTGGAGTTGTCTGACAGAATATGGAGTCACTCAGACCTGTGGATGGGAGGGTCACTGGATTGGGGAGGTTTTTGGAGCATTGACTCCACAAACTGGGATGATGCTGCAGTGTGATGTTTGTAGTATTCCACTGCATTGTAACCAGATTAAACATAAACTGGGGGCCGTGTGTCTGTTTATTTACATTTAGTCATACAGTATATTCCTATAATTTTGCCTTGAGCTGTGAATTTAGGCCTTGAGTGTCAAACTGCCTTGCTTTTTTTAAATTTCTTTTCACTGATTCGCTGGCCTTCATTGAAACTATTGACGGTAATTAAAAACAGCCTCACTGACTCAGCCTCACTGCCCGTCACCAAAATAATGATTCCTATTTTCCTGAAATCGGACGTTAGTGCAAAAGTGCAAAAGACAAGGTCTGATGCAGCTTTACTTTGGAATCGGGCACTCCTTGTTCCACACACGCATATGCAGACAAAGAGCGGCTCATGATCACAGAATAAGGAAACACTTCTGACCAGTCACACGACGTAGCACTGTACCTGCACAACATTGACAGTGATGATTCACACATTTCATATTGTCTGCAGAACTTAGCTGCATGTCAAGGTCCATTGTTGTTGTCAGTAAAAGAAAGTCAGAAAATCCCTATTTTTTTTCTTTTCATCCACCTGCCAACTACTGCTTTTGTTCTTCAGAGCTGTGAGCTAAAGCTTTTAAATCGTCATTCGT
>NW_027614180.1:0-29181 GCF_965212315.1 Lampetra planeri
GTAGACACTTTTCCGTTGAATTATTCAGTCATCGACAACCTTTCCCCCTGGTTAACGTTACTTCGCTTCCCCCTGTTGTTTGTTGTGAGTTTGTTTGGTTTGTGTGTAGGGGGGCGTCTCCGTTCATGAGAATTAACCAAATTAACTATCCAAACATCAGTCAGCTGACTTAACTTTGGTGGCAGTCCGACATTTCGGTTTCTCTGTTAATTTTGAATCATTTCATGTGGTAATTCCAGCAGGTGGGCTCGCTGGATGAGTGTAGGTAACTTTAGAACCCCCACCTCTCTCACCTTTGCCTCAGGCTCGGAGCTAACAGGGTGTGTTAGCTAGCCCTTAGCTAGCTGTTAGCTGCTGGAAACCTCTGGAGTCGGAGCTGGCGTAGATGAATAGACTCAGATACACAAATGTTGATGCAGCACAAATGGCTTGACCCACACAACACACACACACACACACACACACACACACACACACACACACACAGACTTTCCTTTTATGTCTCCTTTGATGTGTTGATTTGAGGCAAACTGTGTGTACACATTGGGATAAAAGCGTTATAAACTACACTATACATTACACACACACTGTTCTTGCAATAGCTCTCAGAGTACATATTTGTGAATAGGCGTATTTCCTTGCAGACAATGTGCATCCTGTCATTGGAAACGTTTCCTATGGTGTTGACAGAAGCCCTCACACATTGCACTATAAACTAATTGTGATTGTAGCCCCTCTCCCGGTCCCTCAGGTACGTCTATGGGCCGGTGATGTGCTGAGAGGACGATGGAGACCACAGACCGCGCCACTGAGGGCGATCCTCTGAAGAGGACAGGGGATGGAGCAGAGACCAGAGTGGCCTCCTCGGCGACAGAGCTCAGGAAGAAGGGTTGTAAAGTCCTGTGTTTTTCCAAACTGACCCACTGGCGAACGGCAGTCTTCTTCCTCTCCTTGTTTTTGTGCCTCATCATTGTCTTCGCCTTTTCCTTCATCATTCCCTGTCCTGTGAGACCACAGTACCTGATCTCCTGGAACCGGACGTTCCCCGGAGCAGGTGTGTATCTGCGTTTTCTTGCGAGCGGTGCAAACACACACGGGGACTGACTCCTGCGTTCTCTGCCACAGAGACCTATGATTTTTTGGCCATTGAGGATGCAAGCAAAGACAAGGTCATGGACGTGTTGTTTGTCCTCAAAGACACTGAGAGCAGCCTGAACTCGACATGTGAGGATGCAGGTACAGCACGTCCCTCTTTTTGAGGTTGATTGTCCAAAAACAACCAGATTTACTGTACATTATGTTGTGGCTGTGTAATCTACACACCGTGTGTGTGTGTGTGTGTGTGTGTTTCAGGTCTGCCCTCGCCTTGTGTGTTTGTGTTAGCAGTGGATGGGACGGATGGAGAAACTCTGTGGGAGCGTCCCCTGCATCCGGAGTTCCACTGGGCCCAGTGTGGCCTGGACGCCGACGGAGACAAGACCTGGGACTGTCTGCTGTCCCACGCCGACCGACTGTCGGCTCTGGACAAACACAGCGGTCAGGGACGCGCCGACTCGGTCACATGGTCTGACGACACGTACTCCGTAGATTTGTGACGTCCTTCCTCTTTGCGTTCTGTCAGGCGAGGTCAGGTGGCAGCGGTCGCAGCCCCCTGGTGTGCGCAGCGCCGTCCCTGTGCTCAGCGTCCCAGATCTGGATGGGGACATGGTCAGCGACGTGGCGCTGGTGACATCTGACCAAACACAGGTGAGCAGGGGTTGTGACCCGATGCAGATCAACAGAGGTGTGTGTGTGTGTGTGCGTGCGCGTGCGCGCGTCCAGTGCTGAACTCTTGTCCCACCAGCAGATGGAGCTGGTGTTCCTGTCTGGGACGACTGGAGACCTGATGGGCTCGTCGGTGGCTCTCAATTCCTCCGAAACAGACCGTCATCTCCTCCACAGCACCGCAGAAGGTTCTCACTACCTGCTGCTTCAGAAAGGTCTGACTTCTCTGTATCTGTTAGCGTCTGTTAGCATCCCTCGTGTATTGCCGTTTACCGTTGCTAGTTCTCATCTAGTTCTTTATGATAACTAATAATGACCTATTTTGATGTATTTTATTTGGAGGGTTTTAATCAATACCCTAATGACAGCAACTTGTCTGTGAAGCGATACCGTCGGTGTTAAAGGGTTCCAACACTTTGTGTCGCGTTGTATTGAAAAGTGTCGTACCAATAAAGTTTGATTGATTTAGACACGGGCTTGTTTGCGCTGGCGCTGTGGAGGATCGCTGCCGCCGCCGGGATCCAAGTGCGTCTGAAGAGGGACTCGCTCTGGGAGAAGAAGGCCAGAGGCCCCTCGGGACTGGTCCCGGTTTATGAGTAAGACGCTGCACTGCAGACACGTCACCCAGCAGCTTCTCTCCGCTCTCTCTCTCTCCTCACACCGACTCTCACCCCCACGGTCCAGGTCCGACTCTCTGAGACAAGTGGTGAAAGTGGGCGGAGCCGACGAGTCGTCGTCCAACCTGCTGCTGGTGACCGGGTCCGAGGTGGCGCTGGTGGACGGAAAGAACGCTGAGCTGCTGTGGACGTTTAACAGCAGCTCCGTCCTCAGGTGACCTCCGTCTGAGGACCAGTTGAACACATTCCGGTCGGTTCCTTCGGTCTCATTCACTCACTCGTCGTCGTCGTCGTCGTCGTAGCGAGCCGTCCTATGGACACTTCAACAAAGACGGGGTGCTGGACGTGGTGGTGGAGGAGCACGTGGACGACGGCGGGAAGAAGGTGCAGCCGTCGTCGTCGGTTACCGACGAGCAGCTGTCCGTGGTAACCGACTTCCTGTCGGTGAAACGAATCGTCCTCAGGAGTAAAGTTGCGGAACGTGTCTGCAGGTGATCATTCTGGACGGGAAGTCGGGCGGGGTGCTGTGGGACGTCACCCTCCTGGCCAGTCCCAACTCCCCCCGACCGGCGTCCATCCACACCACCAACTCCTACTCCATCTTCATGTTCTGGGGATTGTTGCCCCCGACGACCAACTCCTCCGTACGTACGCTGCCTTGACGACCCCGGTCGTGGGCTCCCATCAGCTGACAGGAGGGGGGCGCTGTGTTTCAGGTGCCGTCGTCCGACCGCCGTTCCTACATGCTGCTCCCTCTGTACGCCAACGTCCTCCTGGAGTCCACCAACGTGGCGGACCACATCGTGACGTTCAGAGGTGCTCGCCGCCAGCTCGTCGTCTCCTCTGAGTCTGTGGCCGCAGGACGCTGATGTCTCTGTTCTTCCTCAGCCACGCTGCTGGAGCGAGGGCGCCACGCCGCCTACATCCTGCTGACGGGGGCTCAGGGGGCTCAGGGCACCGTGGTCCTCAGCAAGAGGAAGCTGAAGCAGGACGTCCCGTCCAGCCAGGTCGTCCCGGTCGGCGCCGGCGCCGCGTCGGAGCCCAGCGACATCATCAAGCAGGCCTTCAACCGCCTGCGCTTCAGCGATAAGTGACAGCAGAGGACGGAAACACCCGGAAGATTCTCGAACCCTTCAGCACCGACGGTATGGTACTTCTAGCATACTGTGGAGTACCGTAAGTCCTCGGTTGGGGGAGGACAAAACGTCTGAGGAGCTGCACTTCACATCCAAGTTGCTGTCATTACGGTAATGATGCGCTGGCTTCCGGCAGCAGAGCGAATGCGATTACCGTAATGACAGCAACATGAAGCGAATGACACTTCTCAGCGTTCAGGAACCGTTTTGTGATGGCACAAACAGTCGTGTCATTACGGTACTCCGCCGTCTGCTAGCACCAGTCGGTGTTCAAGGGTTCACTCTGTCCCTGGAAAACCTCCAAATATTCTTCCTGCTGCATCAAACGTGTTCCTCAGTCGTGGACGTCTTCCTCTTCTAGTGGTTTATTACAGATGATTTACAGACTTTCTTCAATAGAACGTTGTTTTTTTTGCTGATGTAACCGTTGCTCCAGTGACCTCAGTTTTTGCTGAGTCATGAGAGGACGACGTGTGGTTTAGCGCACATGGGCTGTATAAAAGAGCGTTCCTGCTCTGACAGGTGGGTCCCATGTGCCTTCGACCTGAGTTGTGACTTCCGCTGAGAGTGAAGTGAGTGAAGGAGGGAGGAACCCTCGTTTTTATACACAACTTCACTTGTGTTGTTTGGTTTGGATTTGAAAAAAGAAAGAAAAAAGGATCGTTCACGTCGTAACGCCGCTGTCAGTGTGTTCCAAAGACTTCCTTTTGGAGTGAACTCCTAAGTGAGACTACTTTGTGATGGAGCGGTTGTTGCCATGGTGACCAGAGCAGTCCCCAGTGGGCCAATCCCAACTGTTCCTCTGATGGGGGCGGGGTTTGATGCCATGGCTGCTGATTTGGAACAAGTGCACTTAAAGCATCTGCTGATAGGATTCAGGGCTCTGATTGGCTGACACATTTGGACCTGGGGTACTGAACACCGCCAAGACCTTTGAACTCCGACAATCCACTAACTTTGAGTCTTTAAACTGACCTCTGACCTGCTGGGCGTAACGTGCCCTCTGTGGTCACTTAGCTCCTCCCCCTTGGTGATCACTGTGCACGGGTCGCTGCCTCTCCTGCTGACAGATCTGCTGTGTTGTTTCTAGCACTTTCTTTGACACTTTCTTTCGCGGTGTGGGAATCAGGACCCTTACGTGCGCCGACGCTGCCGCCGACCCGAGGTGACCCGAGGTGACCCGAGGTGACGTTGGTCTGAAGCTGTAACATCAATCACTGAATCCAAGAAGCTGTTACTGGTGACTGATAGTTTGTTCTGTACAATAACATACTGAACTTTGTGTCTTTGTGCTTCTTTCTGCGTCCTGGAGAACATTTGTGTGTGTGTGTGTGTGTGTGTGTTTCCTGTTTACTGTGTTGTTGGGTTTTTTTCCACACACGAACGTTCATCATATGAAAACTGGGGAACTTGTGAATTGCTGAACACATTTTCTTACTCGAACCCTTTGACGCCAACGTTATCCCCGGTGCTACATGTTAGCATACTGGGAACACCGTAACTACAGGACTATTTGCGCATCAGAAAACATCCATCAGTTCCTGAAAGTGGAGAACAGCCATGTTGTTGTCATTACAGTAATCTCATTTACGCTTTACTTGGAAGCCAGCGAGTCATTACCGTAATGACAGCGACTTGGCAGAAAGGTGCTCCAACTGCTCCACTTGTAGGAACTGATGGATGTTTTTTGATGTGTAAACAGTTGTGTAATTGCGGTACTCCAAAGGATGTTTGCGTTGGTGTTATAGGTGGTTAGAGGTGACTATGAACTTCCTGTCGTAGCCTCCAGGTGTGACTATGAACTTCCTGTAGCCGTTTGTTCCTGTGATGTCACATGTTCAATAAAGTGAGTGGATCACCTGTGACTTTGACCTTGGACCCCCTGACACAGCGCCTGCGCACTACTGACCCGCCTCCTGGGCTCGTGTCCATGAGCACACAGGAGCCGGTCACGTATCCGTTACACTTTACCCCCGGAACTACCGGCGCGCGCCCTGACACCGGCGTGACGTGAGGAGGATGCGCTCTCTCTCTCTCTCTCTCTCTCACACACACACACACACACACACACACACACACACACACACTGTCTTTCACTTCCACGTGTTCCACCTTCCGCTAATGATGAACGCGCCGTGAACTTCCCGCCGGGAAAAGTCCGCAGACCCGGTCGGGTCGACGCAGTCCACGAGACCGGTCCGTCATGACGCAGGTGCGCGCGCGATTGACGGTTGCGACACGGGAGCGCGCGCGCGCTCTCAGAGGAACGTCCCAGTTGACAGAACGAATAAAAGTCACTTTGATCGGAGGACCGACGGCAGGTACCGTTACCGGTTATCACCGGTTACCACCATCATCATCATCATTATCATCATCATCATTGTTGTTCTTACTATTATTGTTGTTGTTGTCATTGGAACAAAAACTGCTGATTGACTCCTGAGCTGGTTGATTTGACAGATAAAGATCCACATTTAACCAAACAACGACTCTTCGTCTGATCGGACTTTAATTTTTGCATCTGTTGTCACATTGAATGATTCTGACGAACGTTCTGGATGTAACCAGAGAATATGGAGCAGGTTTGAGCAGGATCGATCCGCAGACGTCACCAACCGTTTTCCTCCGTTCGTCGGTCGCGTCTTCGGGATACAATAATGTTAATATTAGTACTACAACTACTAATATGAATAATAATAATAGAAGTTTCTATGGAGATACCTGACATCTGTCAGAACCTTCTCGAAGCTGCCGTCTGGTGTTTAAATGTTGTTGCGGTTCGTTCCATGAGTCCATGAACGTTCATCTCCTGCAGACGTGATCATGGCTGAGGACATTCAAGCCAAACTGGAGAAATACCGCACGGCTCCTTTTGATGCCAGGTTCCCCAACCAGAACCAGACCAGGAACTGCTGGTCCAACTACCTGGGTGAGTCGCTGAGGGTCAAAGGTCAAACCTCCGGGTCCTGCAAACCTGCTGTGAAGTATCTGTGGACCTCACTGACACCACCTCCTTCTAGTCCACACGTCACTTCCTGTACTTCATTGAAAAGGGACAGTTCCTGGTCACTGGCAGGTCAACAACATCTGCCTGTTCCTGACTGGTTGTGACTGTTTCCAGACTACCACCGCTGCCAGAAGGCTCTGGACGCCAAAGGGGTGGACAACGCCCCGTGTGAGTGGTACCGGAGGGTCTACAAGTCCCTGTGCCCCATGTCCTGGGTAAACGCTCTAAGAACGTCCCTCTGCTTCACACAACTGCAGGAAGGAAGTTAGTCGTTTTCAAAACCAGAGTCAGCTCGGCTGGTGTTTCTGTAGGTGAACACACAAAGTCACCACACACACTCGTCAGTTACTGTTATCTAAGGAACAGTACGTCATCTCTACTGGAAAAGACGCAGTAGTTTGAAAGTTATCGTCGTTATGGTTTCTAAATATTCAAAAAGATTCAATGTGAGTTTTTGTCGTCTCGAGGACGATTGAACCTGTTGAACACTGACGGTGTCCCCGGTGTCCCTACGCTAGCGTCAGAAAACGCCTCCTGAAAGCTCAGACATGCCACTCACTTCTTCTACCTGATGTGAAGAAGGAGAAGGAGAAAACAGTGCCCATGTTGCTGTCATTACGGTAATCCCACTGGCTCTGTTGCTGGAAGCTGGTGAGTCATTACCGTAATGACAGCCACTTGGCTGTGAAGTGCAACATCTCAACTGTTCTTTCCTCCTCCTTCACAACCCGTAGGAGAACCGTGAGCAACTTCCACGTTCTGACAGCACACCTAATCTGTGATTACGGTATTCCACAGGACGGTAGCGTGAACGATAGTATCGACTGCGACAAACACCTTCATTGTAATCTGAAGTCGTGTCCTCCAGGTCCAGAAATGGGACGACCAGCGGGCGGAGGGGACCTTTCCTGGGAAAATCTGAAGTGTGTCCGCTGGGGAGCTGTCGGAGGGTCCAGATGTGACGCTTTATTTCCAGATGTGTTTGATGCTTGTTGGACCGAGATTGTTCCGGACAAACGCAGCCAATAAAAGCCCTACAGACGAGTCGTCGTCGTCCTTTGACGGAGCGAACAGGAAATCCCTTTGTGTCACTTTGTGTCTTTATTCTTTTCAGTGAACCCACAAATATACACATGAAACCAACTTAGAAAAATAAGTCAATATTCCTCAACGTGACAAACGACAAGAGCCAGTAAGTCGTTTGAACTAGAACACGACTGTTCCATGCAACAATAGTTGAAGAAATGTTGAAGAATGTTGAAGAAATGATCGCTACGACACCGACCGGCGAGTGGGACGGTGAAGACAGAAATGAAGATCCTGTGAGGTACGTTTACATTATCTACACGTCAGAAGTCGCCTGTTCCGACAATCTCTGGAAAACCAAATCACGTCTTTGAGTTCTTAGAGCAACTTCATCAAAGGTCACTTGGAGTTCTCCTACCTGATGCTGAGCAGAAACATTTGGGAAAAACACCAAATCTATGCTGAACTATGCTGACTTCTGATCCAGTTTAAACGTAGGAAATTGGAACCGCAGCACACGAGGTCCAGACGGAACCAGTCTGCACCGGATGGAGGTGGTGGGGGCCACAAACACGTGTTGGACGCCGTGTCTGGTGGCATTTGAAAGATGCAGCACGGATGTCGTACGAGGCACAACGGGGCCGACAGAGCGCCCCTGCAGGGTCACACTGCCACTGGGACGGCAGCGTGTGCGTGGGTGTCAGTCATCCAACCATAAAGTGGAGTCCTGCACGTGAACCTAAGAGCCCTCACAGCGCCGTGACCCGTCCGATCCTCGTCAGGCTGCCTGTGACAGGCCGACGAGAGGGCGCGTTTGATCAAGTCATCAGTGGGAGCCACTCGGGTGGAGACAAGTGGTCCCCCGTCAGTATCGTCTCTTTCCTGGTTTCCCTCCCTCTGTCATGCAGGTTTTGGGTCTAAGAGCTGCGAAGAGGAAGATTGAAAAGTTCCTGTTGACAGAGAAGAGCCGTGACATCATGGGGGGGTGGGGGTGTGGGGGGAGTGGACGTACCTGGGTCTGCCGGCTGCTGCTGCTGCTGCTTCTTGCTCTGGTGGATGATCTGATTCTCATTGGTCATCTTCACATCCTGGTCCTCCACGTAGTTACTGGAACACACACACACACACACACACACACACACACAGCTGAGAACCCGTCTGACGGCTGCTTCTAGAAGCTGATTCCATTCCAGTTAGCCTGTTTGTAGCCGGATATGTCACCCAGACACAGACACGCCCCCTCCCCCCGTGGGGATCCGTCAGAACGTTAGCAACCGTCTGAACCATCATCAGACTGAACAGGTAGAATCCTCTGGAACTTCTAGAATGTTCAGACCGCTGACAGTGGGGTTGGACCTTTGGTGAACTGGACTAAATGTGTAAATAAGTAAACAAGCAGTTGTTTTGGGTCCAAACAAACATCAAACACTCCTTCTGAAGGACAGGTCCGAGTGACACTTTCAGGAACCGTTCCTCGTGTTCTGTAGTCCAGTTCTGTAATTACGGTACTCCAAAGTTTACCAGCACCAGTGTATCGTCAGTACCAGGAATGAACACATGGAGGCGCTGACGTTCAGCGGTGGCAGGGATCGAGCCACCGGTTCCCTCGGGGCTGCAGCCTCACCTGACGACCGTGTGGCGTTGGTGGTGGAGGAGCCGGTGTCGTCAGTGAAGAGGATGGTGTGGTAGGGCACCACGGGGTCACAGGTCGGCAGGATGCCCCGAGCGGCGCCGCTGACGCTGTGCAGGACGCCGTTGTAGACCAGCAGGTCGTCCACCAGCAGCTGAGGACGGACGACACGCTCAGCTGACGTGATCACACACACACACACACACACACACACACACACACACACACACACACACACACACACACACACACACACACACACACACACACACACACACACACACACACACACACACACACACACACACACACACACACACACACACACACACACACACACACACACACACACACACACACACACACACACACACCCCAAACTCCTTGACTCCTCTGTGCGGCGTCTTGGCGTAGTTCCACAGTTTGATCATGGACACCGTCACCGGGATGGTCGAAGATGACGTACACACGGTTCACCTGCAAAGACTCACAGGTCACTGACGGTCACTGACGGTCACTGACGGTCACTGACGCTATGTTCACGTTCGCGTCGAGTACCGTAATGACAGGACTGTTCCTGAAAGCTGAGACCTGCTACGTCACTTCACACACAAACCTGCTAGTCTGAACCGTATTGATCGTATTGTTACCGTAGCTATCAGTTTATAGACATGTTTTGGAGGTTCCAACAGTCTTGTTTCATTTATTTGATGGAGCCAGTGGCAATACAATTTTTTTCCACGTTCAGTCCAGTCAGTCTTGAAACTTGAATCGTTACGTTGCACTTCACAGTCGAATTGTAGTCATTACGGTAATGACTCACCGGTTGCCAGCAACACAGAGAATGGGATTACCGTAATGACAGCAACTCATTCACAGTTCTCAGCTTTCAAGAGCAGACGGACGTTCTCTGTTGGCACAAATATTCAAGTCATTAGGGTCCTCCAGAGGGTGCTAGTGCTAACGTAGCTCTGGGGATAGCATGTCAAAGGGTTAACTCTGTCCTGGACACAGGCCGTTCATCGCCATTACAACAGTTTCGAATTGAACACAACAAGTCACTGAAGTGTGATTTGGGGGTTGCTATGGAGACAGACCAGCTGTGGGACTGCTCAGTCAGAGCTGTTCAGCTACTGAACGTGCCCAGTGTTTGTCCAGATCCATCCATCAATTCCTCCCTCCTCCCCCTCACCAGTCCAGGGAGCACCGGGGCCAGCCACATGTGTCGTCCATCGTGGGTGCTGTTGACTCCGTCTATTAATTTGTTTGGCGTCCTCACGTCACCACTCACGTTGTCCAGGACATTGACACTGTCTGGGAAAGCAGCGATATCTGGTGGAGACAATGCTGAGGAGCAGGTTTCTGACGTTTTCTCTGGTCCTCTGTTGTCGGCTGCCTCAGAGACATGATTTCAACCTGAGTTCAACAGCGTGTTCCACTCAGTCTAAGGCCCTGTCGTCACGGAGACCAGTTCAGGTCAATCACTATTTTTCTCTCCTTGGACCTTTGGTCTCCATGGAGACCAGTTCACGATGACGTCATAGCTCTATCTCTTAGCCTTATGCTAACAGGCTAACAACAACAACAACAATGGCGTCTGACCGTGTTGGATGTGACGTGTCTCTTTGTCTCCTATCGGTTCATTCAGATTCTATGGTGTATTTCTATGTCAGTGTTACAGCTCCACCTACAGGCTGTGGGCGCATGCACATTTGGAGACGATTCCATATGGAAGGAGAGCGTTTTTTAAAAACGGTTCCGTCTCCGTGTGGACGTGACTCTCTCTGACACCGAGTGCGTATGTCCCAGCAGACAGCACGCGAACAAGGATACTGTTGTCACTGAGGCTGATCCTCTGGTGGTTCTGGTCATAGAACTCCAGTCCGTTGAGGCCGATGTAGTACGGGTCGCCCCACGTCGTCAGCAGCTGCAGCTGAAAGATGACTGACAGGACAAGGTCAAGGACACCAAGCTGAGGTGACTGTGGATGTGACGCAGGGTGGAACCTTCAGCCGGATTCTTGTTCCATCACGTTCCTCTGCCGGCAGGGAATTAATCCGCTGCTATTTTTACATCAGATGAATCATGTGCCATATTTAGAACAGACTGGTTCCTGCTGGTTTTTGTCTTCAACCAACCGGATGTCGTCTTCAAACCAAACAGATGAGTGGAGGATACATCCACAAGGCATGAGGGGGGCTTCGTAGTCCATGCTGGCCTGTTCCGCCTTCTCAAAGCTTCCTCTGGAATGGAAACGCATGTCTAATCAGCAGATGCTCATTCAACCCATCAAACACTGACCGTGTCACTGACACGTTCACGCTAGCATACTCTGGAGTACCGTAATTACATGACTATTTGTGCTATTCGAAAACATCAAATGGTTCTTGAAGGTTGAGAAGTTGCTCTTTACAGCCAAGTCGCTGTCATTACGGCGATGACTTGCCAGAACAGGATTATTGTTTGTTATTGTTATGTAATTACGGTACTCCAAACTATACTAGCACCAATGTAGCGCAGAGGATACGAAGTGTGTTAACAGAGGGGAGAGAAGCAGCCCGCTGGGGTTGGTCCGACCTGCTGGAGCCGTCCGTCGCTCTCATGTTGTTGGTGGACGTCTGCACGAAGTCCACAAAGAGGATCTCTTGGGCGAAGTCAAAGTGACAGTTGCCCGGTCCCTTCCTGATCAGGAACCCATCCGCCGGGGAGATGGCGACATCGTCCATGAACGCGTGGATCACCTTCACCTGATTGGACAGAGGACACGGGACAACGTGAAGACGGTATGGCCTCACGCACGGTTCCTAGGAGGAGCTAGGAGGAGCTAGGAGGAGTCCATCCGTTCCTGGAAGTTGACAACAGCCATGTTGCTGTCATTACGGTAATCCCATTCGCTCTGTTGCCAGGAGCCAGTGAGTCATTACCGTAATGACACCTACTTGTCTGTGAAGTGCAACTTTGAGGAACTGATACACGTCTTCACATCAGCTAGAGGAACCGAGTGACACTTGTGTCAGATTTGGAAACTCATTTATACATACGACAACCTTCATATATTTAAAGAATGTAGTATGTTTGTATGACAGACTTGGAATAGTTCATGGAATGAATATTGACAAACTGAAGCAATCTGCTTTGTTTATTGACAGATGAAAGTAACAATTTGACTTTATTTTGATTTCTTCTCAGATTTGTTTTGTAAAATCTTTCAAAATGAGCACGAGTCATAGATCTGGTGTGTCAAACATCTGGACGGGTCTGATCAGGAGCCGTGTCTGTGTCTCACCCCTCGGTAGGAATCCTCAGCGGACTTGTTGTAGTTCCAGATGCGGAGCCCAGCGACGGTCTGGGCCTTGCTGAAGGTGACGTTCAGGGTGTGGGGCTCTCCGTAGCAGAAGGGGATCAGCCACATGTGCTGGTCATCGGTGGTGATGTTGTGGCCATCGATGAGTCTGGAGAAGGACAAGACACTGAACCGGGCTCCAGACAGGACACTCAGCGTCCTTCAAGGGTGTGACACGTACTTATCCAGCGTGCGCACGTCACGTCCGAACTCTGGCAGGTCGTTGAGGTCCCTGGGTGAGGCGGCCATGATGCTGAGATCCAGTGGTAAACTCTCTCCATCCTTCCCCACCACCTCCAGCCCCGTCAGACCCATGTAGTGAGAGTCCCCCCAGGTCAGCAGCAGCTCCAGCCGGAGGCCTGGACGGACGGAAGAGAACGTCAGAGCCCCTGACGTATTCAGAGCATCAGGCTGGAAGCTGCTCGCGGCCGGTACTCACACTTTCCTGTGAACATGCCGGGAACGTGCTCCATGCTCTCGTCTGACTGACTCACAGCGGGGCTGACGTGAAGCTTCAGCTACAAGAACAAGTGTTTCAATCATGTCAGTGAATCACACAGTTTCCATGACAGTTCCAGCACCACTCCACTGGTAGCTGCTGCTGGTTCCTCCTGCAGCGAGGTTCCATGGAGCTGAGCTGATAAAGTCAGGACCAAAGACTCCCCAGCAACAAGATCCAACGTGCAGCTACGGACATCCGCTGGCAACTGAACGTCCCGGCCACAGTCCAGTTCACACTGAAGCCCCCGAGCCGTGACCGCTCACTGAGACCTCACGGGAACTACTGTCGTTTCCACGGCAACGGGTGCAGTGTGACGTGCCGTAAAGCAGAACAGCAACAAACCCAACTCCTCTTACTTGAGACTTTCAACAACACGACCTCTGGACGTTCTCTGTGTAGTTGTCTTAGCATAGCATGTAGCATAGCATTTCAAGCTAACGGCATGGAGACACGGTTTCTTCTAAAGCATTCCGTCCAACAGTTTGTAGCTCCACACGACACCACAGACACGCCCCCTGTGGGTACACGTCACCAGCTGATCGGTCAGAACGTTAGCGTCGGTCTCAACCATCATCAGATTGAACAGGTAGAATCCTCTGGAACTTCTAGAACTGACCGACACTGACAGACACGGCACCTCGATTCTTTGGTTGGGTCCGGACGTCTACAGACTGCCGGCCTCCGATTGGCCGTCACACGGTACACAGTTCTATCTCCTCACCTCCTGCTCATTGAACAGCTGATGTTCTAAACATGCCGCGGTCCGTCGGTGAGGAACAGACGTCTGTGGGTCTGGTGAGAACGTTCACCAACAGCTGGACGCGGCGACGCTCAAACTGAGCAGCGGCAGGGAAAACCCTGTGTCTGAAACCAAACCATGTGGAGCTGAGTTTCAGTAAAGCTGCACTCACAGTGAGGTCTTCCTCTCGGAAGCCAGCCTGAGTGAAGGGTCTTTCCTCTCCTTCTCCGTCGGCGGTGCGCGGCCTCTGCAGCTCCTCCCCACACACCATGTTCTCTGGTCCGTCACACTCACTGAGGAAGGTTTCGTCGTGATGCGACATTGCCTCCAGGATGTCATCTTCAGTGGTGAACAGAATCGTGTCCCCGAACTGATCCATTCCTGGAAGCACAGACAACAGCTGCTGAGACTCGACGACGCACTCAAAGCGTCGTTTCCGACGGCGCTACCTCCACACACCTCCAGACAGCGTCCCAGAGGCCTTGGCGATCTCGCCCCTGAAGATGCACCTTCCATCCAGCAGCATCTCCACCTCCTTTGCCCCTCGGAAGGAGTGGATGCGCGACTTGTTGTAGTTCCACACACGGATCATGGCCACTCTGTAGGGAGCTCCCAAGTCCAGGAAGACGGTGTGGCGGCGCCCCGGAGTGAAGGGGGCGAGCCAGAGGTGCATGTCGTCCTGTGTGCGGTTCACGCCGTCGATCAGGTTGGTGACCACGCGTGGGTCTTTGCCGTACGCGGGGAGGACGTTGATGTCTGGGGGGTCGGCGCGGATGCGATTCGGGTGGACGGGTTCTCCACTGGAGCTGAACACCTCCAGACCGTTGAGGCCCACGTAGTGGCGGTCGCCCCAGGTGGACAGGATGTTGACCACTAGTCGCTGGCCCTGGGGGAGCACTGGGATCTCAAACTCCTCCTCCCGCTCCATGGACGGATCGTCGTCAGCGTCGTCGTTACACGCCACAACCGGAGCCGGAGCCAAGGACAGCGGGCTCCGGGGGTTGACGGCGGCACCGAGTGGGACCATGGGGTCGCAGCGGCCGTGGCGCTGCAGGAACTCGTCAAAGATGTCGCCCTCGAAGCCCATGTTGGAGATACGTCCACGTTGGCACTGGTTGAACTTGGTGAGGGAGTCCCATGACTCCCTGAGCGTGTCATCCTGCTGACTGTGGAGCCGGGTTCTGGAGCCGCTCGGCCTCCGACCGCTGGTTACCACAGACAGAGACTCCTCTGCAGAACACACACACACACACACACACAAACACACATATCAGGAGTGAACATGTACTTATCATATCATTTATCACACTCATTCCAACTGTTGGTTGTGTGTTTATGTCGGTCATGGTGGTTTGGAGGAGGTCAGTGTGTTCAATGTTCTGATTCTGAAATATAAAAAATATATTCTATTATTGCACAACTTATGGGAAAAGTAAGTAAAGTAAGTTCATATCATCATGGTGCCGAGGTTACAAATAAATACAACACAAATCAACACAAAGTTGACTGTAAGTGGAGATGATCCGAGAATGGAGGGAGACTGGGAGCAGAATCGGTTGAAAAACCTTTTCCATCCACAGGGAATCGTCTCCAGTGTCTCTTGTCTGTGTGGGCGTGGCCTTAAAGGTCTTTCAAAGGTCAGTGGAAGCACAAGGAACTCGACATAACACATGACAGCAACAATAGAAACAATATCAACTGAACTATAAACTACTCCCTCCATTGATCTCCTGTAATACATCCACTGATTGTCTCTTAATAGTCAAAACAATCACTCATCATGACCAGGGGCTGAAACCACCCCCCCTACCTCTGTGTGCCAGCGCCGTCCCTCTGACGTGCTGTTCCTCTGTCTGTTGGCCGTTCACCGGCGTCTTCCGGAACACGCTCCTGCGTCCGCTGATGGGCCGGTCGAGCTTCTGCTCTCGGAGCTCCTCCAGCAGGTCGCAGCTCAGGTTCAGGCAGTCGGCGTTCCACTGCCCCCCGTTGACCGTCCTCTCCCCGGTGCTGCACACCCGGCCCGGGTTGCACGAGAGCTCCGGGAGCATTGAGGAGGAGGAGGAGGACTGCTGCTGAGGCACCAGCCAGCGCGGCGTCTCCCTGCTGGCGTCGCAGCCCTCCGGAGCTCCTCTGCTCAGGGGCTGCAGCCACTGGGGGGCCACTCGAGAGGAAGACGGCTGCATGGTGACTGTCTGCTCCATGGGCTCCGTCTGCTCCGCCTGCTGCCTGACAGACCGGCGTTCTTCTGAGCTTCTTGAGGAGCAACGGGACGACGACGCAGGGGCTAGTGGGGAGGGAGCGATCGGGGGAAGAGGGGGAAGCAGGTTCTCCTGCATGTCCGTCATGTTCTGGCCCGTCGGGTCTGATGTGTGAAGAGGTGGACTGCAGTGGTGCTCCCAGCCTTTCCTCTCATCGTACCGCTGGGGGCTGGCGCCCCGCAGACAGTGTCCGGAGGCTACGGGGCTGGAGAACAGGGAGTCTGCGGCGTGGAAGTCCTGCAGGTCCACCGTGGTGCTGTAGTCAAACACCTGGTTGCCCGAGCCCCTCTCCAGCTCGCCCTCAAACACCAGCGTCCTGTTGAGGTACAGCTTCACACGGCGCGCACCAACGTCCAGCTCCTGACAAAGGAAACACACATTTCTATACAACAGGGAGTGAACCCCTACACACCCACACTGCAAAATCACAACATCTGATCTGGTTCTAATCCAAATGTCTCATGTGTGTCCAAAGACCTCACTTCACACTAAAAATAAGACATCAGCTGAAAAAGTAGCTGGTTTTTAGACATTTTCCACTTGAATCAAAAACGAACTACTTTTTCAGGTGATGTCTTTAAGTATTTTATTTTAAGTGTAAAGATATTTCTTGTCTAGGAGACAAATATTTACAGTGTGTTTGATCTAATGACTAATTTGAAGTGTGTGTGGGATGACGGAGGGGAAACATACGGGACAAATGTTCAGTTTCATTCACAGATCAACTGACATCCTAGTTTTCTCTTCTGCTGAGTTGGATTTAGCTGCTTTGTTTTAAAAGTCAAAGTCTGTTCTGTAGTTCAGTGGACAGGCTGTAAAATGGAAAACAATATTCTAAATTGTGAGGCGGCAAGAAATCAAAAAAAGGTTAAATTGAAAGACACTTTTCAGAGAGGGAGAGAGAGACTGCAGTACTCCAAACAAAGAGACGGGCTAAGAGGCTTAGGAGCATTAAGAACAAAACATAAAGTGAAGAAGCTGGCAAATTCTCCTCAGCCACTGCTGAACGGACCTCCTCTGAGTGCTGCCCTGGAGCAGAGAGCCTCGGTCTCCTTACCTCACAGGTCCATCGCCGCCGTCCAGTCACCACAGCGGGTGACTGCTCATCACTGAGGCAGCACAGACGGCGAAGCCTCAGAGGGTTTGTCCATGAACGGCAGAGGCCCACAGCTACGCTAATCCTCCGGGGGCTAATCTCTCTCTGCTCCACATTCAGACACACTGACTGGCAGCTCAGACGGCCACTGCCTGCCGACAACCACCACCACCGCCACAGCTAACTGTGGGATTTAGGAGCTCAACGCTGCTCATGAATAATCGGCGGCCCTGAGACAAGGCACAAAACCCAACGATGTTCACTGCAAAGATTCTGATTCTCAATGACGAAAAGCTCTTATTTCTACTCAAAGTGTCTAATTTCTAGTTACAAGGAATCTCTTTAGACTTAAAATCAGACATGTTATCAAAAAAATAAAGTGTTCTTCAAATTGTTCAAGTAAATTTTCACTTTAAAAAAACAGATTTTTCTGATTATTTCAAGGACAAATCTTTGTTTTTGTTGTCTAAAAACCAGGTGATGAGTCTTACTTTAAATGTAAAAAGACTTTTTAATGACTTTGTGCTGTACAAATACCGGGACCAGAAATAAGAAACGTTCTTGGTAAGACTTTTGAGTTTTCACTGATGTGATGTGAAGTGAAATACCAACATTGGGGCCTCTGTTGTAATTCCAGATTTTGATGCAGGATATTCCAAAGTCTGCACAGCACTCCGTGTTCCTGATGATGAAGTACAAGCTGGATGGGCGGGTGGAAGGGACAGGTCCACATGTGGCGCTCTTTGGTGGTCTGTCGAGGCAAACGGTCTGCATGTGTCAGTGCAGCTCCCGACGTGAACGGCCCGGCCGGACGGCGGCACACACCCACCTTCACCTTGCCGTCGACAAGCGCCCCGAGATTCCCAGGGAAGTCGGTGTTCCTGATGTCGATGTCGTGAGGTGACACGTACAGCTTCTTGTTTCGGAGGCTGAAGAACTGCATCTCCGTCAGCCCGACCTGCAGGGCGCTCCCCCAGTTGGACACAATCTCCATGGTGACGTACAAAGCCGGGGTGACTTCCGACGACGGCGGCCTCCTCTGCGACCACAAACGCACCGTCAGCCCCGTCTGCGTCAGATGCAGCGGGACGAGGACGACTGACGGAGGACTCACCAGCTGTTTGCTCTGGTCCGCGGGTCCAGCTTCGAGTTCCCCCAGGACTTTGAGCAGTTTCTGTCGCTCCCTGAGCAGACGGAGGAAAAGCTCAGCTGACAACGCTCGCACGCAGGGAGCGCGTTGGTGAAAATAGAAATAAAGTCTATTTCAGACCAGAGATACCAAGAGCAGCAACTTCCAACTACGTCCATCCCATGATCTACAGTTGTTTCCACGGCAACGGGTGCATTGCGTCATGCCGTAAAGCGAAACACCACAACAAACTCAACTGTGAATTCCCAAAACATGCGCTCTGGTGTTTGTCTTCAAGCTAATGTTGTGAAGACACAGATTTACCCAGCGCCCCCCTCGTCCAAAAGCTGGAATGTTTGTAGCCCACCGTCTCTTAAACATTGGACTGTTCAGACTGCCAACTGCTCCTGGAACCTTTGGTCTGGACTCGACATGCGGTGCATCCCTACCTGGAGCCCATCAGCGTGATTCTCTGCATGGCCACCGTGATGCTGTTCTGGTCCTTGTGGGTGCTGCTGGGATGCCGGACCCGGTTTGTGTGCTGCCCCTTGTCCTGCACAAAGTCGAGGGGAAGTCAGAGACGAATCAAGAACAGAGAGTCGAGGCGGAGGGGGTGTGGCTGGCGGACCTGGCTGCGGCTGAAGAACTCCACGCTCGGCACTCTGTGGTTTTCCCTCTCGTTGCCCACCATCTCCTGTGGGGGGCGCTCCTCAGCAGAGAACCTCCTGCCAGTTTTCTCCCACCGACACCTTGACCCTGGAGCAAAAAAAGTCCTTAAACACACAGAGGCACCAAGCTTCACAGCCTCTGCAGGAGCAGGACAACGGAGCCGTTTACTCTGACTGTCCCAGCTGGACGGAGGCCGATCTAACGTCTTGCTCTTCACCAGAACGGGGTTGGTGGGTGTGAAAGGGTCAGTGCCGTTTTTCCTCTTTGCACACAGAGAACGTTCAACCTTGTGACCTGGAATAAGGCCGACACAGACCAAAGGAGTCTATTAATAGATGATGAATGTTATTAATAGATGCATCTACCGTAGTTCAAATGCAGCGAGAACTCGTGATGAATCGACGTGATGAATCGACTCACTGGATGAATCGACGTGTAACAACGGGTTCTGAGCACGCTCACTTTTCGGCGCAGGTCCAAAGTCCAGAACGATGAGGTTGGAGTCGAAGCGGCGATGGGAGCTACGGGGCTGAGAGATGGACGAGGACTTGGAGGAAGAGAGTGGCAGCCCCAGCTCGTCCAGACTCTCCGTGCTGTCCACCCTCTCGATCTGCTCCTCCACCCACTCCTCATCAGACTCCTCCCCGCCGAGTCGCGGTTGCCGTGCCGCATGCTGACCCTCCAGGCTCTGACGCAAAACCTGTCGGACAAAAGCTCCACCTTGAGATGTGAAGCCCTGATCGTTCATTGACCGAGTGGACACACACCAGAGAACTCTAAATCTCACTGAGAGTATTTGTCTTATTTACCATCAAAATGTCGCAGTTCTAGTCAACTAAAATGAGACATATCACATGAAAACGTAACAATTTTCACTTGTTTCAGCCACATTTTCACTATTACAAATAGATAAATCTGCCAGTTTGCTTGGAAAATGAAAAAACACTTGTTCCACTCGCATTTTCCCCAATTTTTTAAGCGAAACTTTTCTTGAAACCAGTGAAAATTGAAGGGGATGTGTCTCATTTGCAGTGTAAAGAGCTTTTATAACTACAATTTCCACGCTTTGATTCGAGATAAGACAATCATTCCCTGTAAGATTTTAAATTTTTGCGGTGCCGTCTGTGGACTGAGCAGCGCTCACCTTCACTTCCTCCAGGCTGAGAAGCACCTTCTCGTTGTGCTCCTGGTGTGCGTCACCTCCTTGGGTCTCGGGCCTGGAGCTGAAGGAGCCTAGGATCTTGCAGGTGTCGGTGGGGAAGCAGGGGCTGGGAGGCGAGCGAGCACTGGAGCTCTGAGTGAGAGCAGATGGAGAGATGCTACAGCCGGCTGCAGCGGACACCAGCCCCTCCCCTGAGCCAACACCCACACACAGACTTCACTCTACCTCCATGGCTACACTTTCATAGGGCTCAAAATCATCAGTGTAGCGCTTTTCTGGGCATAACTTGCTCAGTCCCTCCACCGTTCGGATTCTGACAGATCCCTGCACACACACAAACACATTCACAGGATTTGTGTTGTTTTTTTTTCATGTGCTTTTGATTCATCACAAAGTGATTAGAAACTGAACGACAGCCCGTACCAGCATCCATTCTTTCCTCTGCACCTTTTCTGGCGCGGTGTGGCTCCTCTGCTTGTGACTCGGCCCCAGACTGCTATCTTCAGTTAGCTGGTGGGCGCTTCTGCAGACATCTGTTGATGAGTCACAGCACAGCAGAGGAACATGAGCTGTGTGCAGCGGATTACACATGCAGATGGTCCACAACACAAAGAACGGCTGCCGGCTACGACTGTCACTACGGTTCATTCCAGCCGGCCGGGGAACGGGATCACGCAGCGCACGCTGGCGACCGGTGGCTGTAGGAGGGTTCCCTAGGAGACGGGGATGGAGCCAACGACATCAGGATGATGTGTCTTGGAATTCAGCAGAGAAAAAGACTGAACTCCACAAAAATATTTAGCGACGAGGGCAATCGGAATGTATCAACATCTGAGACTCCAGAAGACGAGCATCATTAAATCAAATGAAACATCAGAACCTGAGCTACACGAACAGACATTGTGACATGAACCAAACAACTAAATGAATGAATGAATGAAGACCCCAGTGGTCCACAGAGTCGACCCACATCTCTGCCTCTACCCCGCTGTGGAACTTTATGTAAACCACACCAACGACCCCTGAAACCAGAGCAGACGGTCCACAGATTCCAGAAAGATCCCTCACAGCACCAGAGGAAAGAACCCAAACAACAGAAAACAACAAACCAACCAACTACAGTTGTCTGACGGTTTATTATGGGATGCAGCAGAGGCCTGAAAAATAGCTGAGGGCTTCTGTCAGTTTGTGGAGAAATACGCAACTGAGCGACACGGTGCTGCAGCGGTTAGCACTGTCCCCTTACAGCGAGAAGGTCCCTGGTTCGAGTCTTCACTGTGTGTGTGAATGGTTCTCTGTCTTCTCATGTTTCCCTACTGCACAGCGACCGTTCTCCCATTGACAGCAGGGATCGGCTCCAGAATAACCGCGACCCGTATCACAATTTCACATCATTTCAGGATGAACAAACTCAGGATTTTCACTAAACCTGCTTCAGTTTATCTGTTCACAGGAACACAGGTGAAGGAAGGACTGGGAGGGAGTACAGAAAAGAAAAGAGAGAGAGGAGTGATCACGTGTCAATAGTTGACAATGAGTGAATCAGGAACCAATGGGAGACGACTAGAAGTGAGCTGAAGAAATCGAGTAAGAACAGACGGACGACTGAAAAAAGTAAGATGTCTGCCCTGATGTTACTCAGGCAAAATATTCAGAGCACTTACGTCGGATGTTCAGTGTTGCCGTGCGTTTGTAATTAGCCCTGGTTGCAGGAGCAGCCTACCTGCAGTACGTGCAGACCTCGCAGCAGCTGAGGAGGCGGATTTGTGGTTCTTGTTCCTCTTCCTGATGGCTTCAGCATTGGCTCCGTTCAGATAAATGGAAAAACCCTGTTCTAGTTTTTCCAACTCGATCTCTCTGGCGTTTTTCAGTTGAAGGCGTTTAAGGAGCCTGAGGACCAAAGACAGCTGAGGACTACTTCAGCAAATACTGACTACTTCAGAACTGGGACACAAGTACAAACAGCTTCTCCGTCAAAAGTAACATGTACTAATTTCTCCCGCTTCACCTGTTTTTGCGCTGGAGGGCGTTTAAATATTCATCCAGATTGTCATCTGCAGAGGAGGGAGGCTTCCTCTGTTGGCACACCTTTCTCTCCTTCAAAACACACACACACACACAGAATGCGGCGTCAGAAGAGCCTGAGTCAGCTGTTCAGATTTCACCAGCAGACACCAAACGACTGGTCAACCAGGCGTTCACAGTCACGTGTTACAACCAACGTAGAACAAATCACAAACATTTATGCTAACGCCTTGTTTCTCACGGCCTCACCGATGCAGCAGTTATTAAGATGCTCATCACACTGTTTTTTGTCAATCTCTTTCATTCTGTCCTATGTTACTTTTTTATATTGTATACATTTCAGATTTGGTATTTCTATCGGGTTTTTTTGTACGAACAATCTTATTTTTTAAGCACGTTGTGCACAGTTTTGTTGGATTTTTGGATTCTGATGTTGATTGTAAGTGGTAAATGTTCTAACTGTTCAAACACAGCCCAAGTGCTTTTCACTGCTCTTATGAATGCACGCTTCCAGATTTACCCACAATTGAAGTCCAAATCCCATTTTTTTGGACATGATAAAAGGGTTTTTATTCAACTCTGTGATTTGATTATCCTCATCATCCTTCAATAAATTGCAGCTCTAAACGTTTCCTGGAGGAGCATCTGTTGTCTGCATGAATTCACGATCCATCATGCAAGAGAAAGACAAGAAGCCTTACTCAAATTCTACACGTCAAAAAGGGAACAGCATCTGTCAAAGACAGGGAAAGCACAGAGAGCAGAGGAGAGGAGGAAGCAAACAGAGAAATGACACCTGAGCGTCGACCCGCAGCTGGAGCAGATGTGCAAACATCTGAGCTTACCCCAGCGTCCATCGTGAGGCTTTTGTCATCTTATCCCACGGACAGAGGCGACCATCCTCCAGAAGCAGCTTTACAACCCGCGTTTGTCTGCTAACGTGCTGCAGGGGAACACACCAAGGTTGAAACCAAAATTAGCTTGGGGGGAAAAACGACGCCCCACCCACGATTCAACCGAACAAATACATGTCCGCAGGAATACAGAGGATAACATCCACAACTGAACAGTTTGCGAAGAAAAACTCACCGAGGAGAACTTCCGATACGGTCAACCGGAAGCAAGATTTGTTGTAGAATTTTCGGGGTACATGGCTAACAAGCTAGCTATTACTGGATATAAGAATACGACAAAGTTTGGTCCACGTTCGCCTTTGTGCCAATATGCAGAACAAATACTGGTTATTTAATTTAATTTGAATTACTTACCAAATGATCTCACGGGGTTAGCAAAAGCATCCTTCACATCTTAGCAGTTAGCACCGAAGCTAACAACAAACCGACCGAGTTTTCACGTCGCTTCTGGACAGTGAATATAAAAAAAAGATTTAACATTTACATTATCGATCACCCCAAACTCCAGTTCTGATAAATACACCAAAGAGAATCTTAATATCCCGGAAAAAAACAGCCTAATGTCTTTATGTTACAAATTAGCAAATGTTTTCTCATGCGTCCTGTGTTGTTAGTTGGTAACTAAGATAGCGCTCCACCAATGGAGAGTCGAGGCTGTCAATGCCCCGCCCCCCAGCCAATCAGATGCCAGCTTGCAGTCCTGACATCCGCATTGAACAGCACTGAGACCTGCAGGTCAGTGAAGATGAATGAGAGGAGAAGGGAACACCTTGACAAGTTCAACACTGCTTTTATTTCTTATAAATCAATACATTTCATATAAAAAGAATACAGGGGAGGTCTGAAATAAAACCGTTGATGTAAACCAAACAGACCGGTTACGGTCTCCCTCTCACCACTGGACCCATATCAGTGTCTGGATTAACACTCCTAAAACTGCCAGGAAATCAATCTGTAATTTGGAAAACAAATTAAATTAATGGAACTGACATCAATGTCTGCAAAGTGTTGCAAGTGTAGCGACCTAGCATGCCATAGGCTTTTTTTTGTGCAATCGATTACAACCATCACTAGTCAACATTTGTGAAAATTCACACACGCATTTTTGTATGGACTGACACTTCTTGAACCCCAGGTAGAGGTAAACAATTTCTAGCTTTGGGTGATGCCCAGAGTAACTGTCATGAATGATTCTGACTTATCTTTAGCGTAACGTGATCCCGGGAAAAAAAAGACACAAGGGATGTAGATGACAAAAAAAAGATGTCAGCAGTGATCAACCACTTCCTGAAAGTAGGTGGACAACAAACGGGTGCACGGAACAGCAGACGGCTTTAACAAGCTGCTCACTGCACGAGCACTCATTAACACTCACACGGGGGACGGGGTGGGCCAGTTACCATGGGAACAGGGTTAAAACGATACTGCAACTTTGCCTAATTAAAACACACCAGCAATTGTCAACAGTATTACTTCCAAAGATAAAATGCCCTTGAGACAGAATTGTAGTACATTGCTTTTCGCCATGTAACTGCAGGCCAACATTGGTGAAGGCAATACGAGTGTGCAACCAATTCATCGTCAAAGCACTGCAAGATGAACGCATACAACACGAGTCCAACCAAGAGATTTCATTGACCTGGAGCAAGTTCGGTCGAAACAATTTCCCTTCTTCTTCTTTTATTATTAATAACTATCTTTGTATAAAACAGATCAGCAATGTTACCAAATTAGAATAGATGGTTTATAAGTTATTAACGTGGGAAAAAGGTTATGGCTTTCTGCTTTCAAACCTTTATAGAGCAAACTGTGCTGGATTATGGTGCGTAGGTTGAAGTTAAAACGGACCACATATTCAAGCAATAAAAACACACATGGGTGGGGGGGAGCGGGGGCAATAACTTAAATAGAAGTGCTTAAAACATGACAGTTCTTAGAGCCCTTTCAAAAAACAAAAACATAAAATTGCAAAGCAAGAATCCCACCCATAACAGAGAAATGATCAGCTGTAATACTCATCAATACTCATCCAGTCTTCTCTTAACCCTTTAACACCGACAGTATCACCGGCGCTACATTCACACTAGCATACTTTGAATTATTGCAAATACCTGACTATTTGCGCTATCAGAAAATGTCGAACGATTCCAGCAGAAAACGTTCATCGGGTCGTGATGGACAACAACAGCCATGTTACCGTCACAGAGCCAATGGGATGACCGGAATGACAGCGACATGGCTATTGTTATCTTTCAGGAACCAATGGACGTTTTCTGCTTCTAGCTCCTTCTTCACACCAGGTGGAGAAACCGTCGGACACTTCCCAGCTTTCAGGAACCGTTCAACTTCTGGCACTAAAGTATGCAACGTTCTCAGCGATACTGTCGGCGTTCGAGGGTTCAACGTCATCCCGTTTCCCCTCCTGACAAACATCTGTTTCCGGATCAGTGGCCCCCCCACGTCTGTGATCCACGGCTTCCCTCTGTTTCAAATGTGTCTGTGGTGGGAGGGCTTTCTGTCTCTGTGCACTTCCCTTCGTCCTCCTCCGCCGTCAGTGCCCGTTCATCCTCTTTCCTCCTGCGCTCCAGCTCCCACTCCACAAAGGTGTCAAAGAGGCTGGGCCAGGCCTCGTCCCTCGCTGTAGTTGCTGAGGTCAGGCCCAATCGCCTGGGTGAAGTTGAGGAACATGTTCCATGTGTCCCTTGAGATGCCCCGAATACCTGAGGGGTTCTCCACCAGGAAGTCCAGCCAGTGCTCCAAGATTGCGGGGGTGTCCTGGGTGAAAACCAGACGCCACAGGGCGATTGCAATGTCCCGTTGTAGCGACCGCTGGCCCTCCTCGGCATCCAACCCAAACTGGAAGGTGAAGCGGTAGAGGTCCTTAAAGTTCTCCTCACCTTGGGCCTCCAGAAGCATGCAGGGGAACCGCGAGCAGATGCCATCCAGGCTGTCAGCCTGGATGGCCTTACAGCCCTCGACAAACTCTTTCCTGGTGACAAAAACACATGTCACAGTGAGATTTCACTCCAGACCGCAAACCAGAGGCACCTGAACAACACGGGAATCTCTAAGGTAGCAGTTGAAATAAGTATCGCTGGTTTCCAACAACAGAACAAATGGGATTACCGTAATGGCAGATAGTTAGATACTTTGGAGAGGCTGCCACTCATGTCGGCGCCTTTGATCCTTTATGTAAAATCAATGACACAAACGCCATGACAGGAAAAAGGCTGTTCTCAACTTTCAAGAACCAAATGCCAAACGCTGCCGATACATTCACGCTGGCATGTACCGTAATTACATGACTATTTGAGACTATCAGAAAACGTTAAAATGGTTCCTGAAAGCTGAGAAGAGTTACTCGGTTCTACCTGGTGTGAAGAAGGAGCTAGAAGTTGCACTTCACAGCTTAGTTGCTGTTATTGCGGTAATGACTCGCCCGCTTCCCACAACAGAGCAAATGGGATTACCGTAATGATAATATAACATGGCTGTTGTCAACTTTCAGGAACCCATGAGCGTTCCGGAGTCAGCTGTGACATAAAAAAGCTTCCATGAGCACCAGCTGACAATGAAACATGTTGGTAACCAGAGTGTGGTATTGTCCACAGTCTCTAAATAGAAAAGTGCTGAGTTTGGGGAAAAAAAAAAAGGTGTGTGTGTGTGTGTGTGTCAGTGACACGTGACCCAGCAGTCCTATTCAAGCAAACTACAGAATGGACGTGCAGAGCAGAACCTCCTTCCTGACAGTTTGTCTCTGTTAGAAACAAACGGACGACTACCTGTGTTTTTACAGACACACTGCTCAGCATTCTTCTGGGCGAAAGGCGTTCAACTGTGACAACCATATATCATGACGTGACCGAGGAGAACCCACTGCTGCCCGGGACACTCCACTGCTATCATCTCAATGCTGCACTGCATTGTGGGACATTGGTGGACGGTGTCCAGTGAGTCATTCTGTACTTTGATGAGCGGATCTTTCAAAGAGTAGTGTGGTTTTTTTTTTGTCATTTTCATCCAGATTTGTGGAGGTTCCAGTATTTACATGAGGTAGTTTAATAATAATTGAATAATTTAATAATTTAATAAAAATTGCTTTATTCGCAGCACATTGACCCTAGCTAAAACAGCAGCAACAGGAACAATGAGTTTCCGTTAATGTGTATGAGTTAATTTCTGCCTGTAGATTCTATGAAAGAAAAACCCACATCAAGGTGAACAAAACATTCTAATTGACCACAGTGGCACCTGCATCAGGTTTACAACTTTTATTCAAAGTCTCTCACACGACCAGGTGACTGCATGTGTTATTTTCGTCACAGGAGTAAACAAACTCTTACCTTGTAAACTTGCACATGGTGGCAGCTTGAAACTTCCAGGCAAGAACGAGCACTCTGAACTCCGCTGGGTCCACACACAGGTCGATGCAGAAGCGCTCCATCCCCTCCTCCAGGATGGCGTCCTCCTGTTCGTCCTTGTAGCAGCAGAACAGCTCCTCAATGAGCAGCAACGACAGTCCCCTCTCCATCCAGACACTCCTCCTTGCGTGGTTCTCTCATCACAGCTGGGATGACAGGGGTCTCCACGGTCACCTCAAAGGCCTTGGTGCCATTCGACAGCTCGCTCGTCGTCTTGCTACATGGGGCAGAGGACTCTTCCTTCTGGGCTCCTGTGCCACCTGTGAAGCCACTTTTCTTGTGGTGCGACTTGGAACCACTCTCCTTGTCTCCACTCTTGCTGCCGAGTGAGGACGTTGGATTCTTACACTTGGTGACACACTGGCCCATGTCTTCCTCCCTGGTCCCTTGCCTGTCTTCCTCCTCCCCTTCAGTCCCCGCCCGAACCACCGAGACACCTCTGCTCTCGTCTGCTGAGACGTCTCAACATACCCTCAGGCCTGAGACAAGGGTAAGGTCACACATTGTCACTCATAATCTCAGGATCCACTTTAATGCATGCACACTGGTTGAAAAGGAAAACAGAATTAAGATACCTGTGCCAAATATGCCACAATCCAGGTCTTGAACAGCAGACTTAAAAACTACAAGGACAAACCAGAGACAGTCGATACACACAAATGTATCAATATATGCCCTGTCAACAGTCTTAACATCTGGAAGGTAAAGACCTCTGGACGGACTACTAGACTGTCATTAGGTGGTCATGTATATCTGGAAAAGACATCAAAAGCTCTATATTGCTTCTCTTCACTTACTCGTGTTTAAAGGTAAACCTGTGTGAGTGCTTTTAAAAAAAAAAAAAAAACTCCCAGAACTGACCAACTCCCTCAAATAGTAACCACACGTATTAAAAGCGTCTTTCAGGACAAGAAAAGTTCAGTCAACACACAACTTTCTATCTGAGAAAATATGATTACTTTGCAGTGTGGGCTCTTCACGTTTTTTACGTGGAATCTGCATCTACATGAACATGTGAGGAGAGGTAAACTCAGAGTTCCTGGAAGCCCAAAGGAGGCTTTGAGAGACACGTCAAGTCTTCTTTATTTGGTGTGACGCATTACGTCTATACTGTCAACACATATATACACAAACAACCGGAATGCAATGTGTGTATGATGTAATTGATTCCTATTTGCATACACAAACGTTTCGGAGTACAGAAGCAGCTGGCTACTTACAAACAGTCCCTCTGTAGGCATTGGCCGCAGGTCAATGTGCCTTTCTATTCTGCTCCATCATTGTGACCTTGACATCCACAGTGCTGAAAAGACACAGTATCTTGTCATCATACACAAAAGGTGATAGCTCATCATTCTCAAACCTGCAGGACAGTTTGTGCAAACCTGCTAAGAAAATGCCATTTGGGCACAAACCTTGATAACAATGGTTTCCAGCCACCGACATCAATGATATCTCACACTGCACTCTTTAATTTCTTGTTTTAGTCTTTTATTCCATGTACGTTGTATGTAAAACACTTTGAAATGCGGTATATAAATAAACTAACCTTGGGAAGAGGGCTCATCCTGCACTTCATGACTGGCTGACAACATAGTACAGTCACATTTCATCCCCAGTTATTAAATAACCTGTGTGTCTTTTAAACCCAGTGTGGTTTCCTGGACACTGCTCTCGGTCTCACGATGATATGGTGCGACAATAGATCAGTAATTATTAGTCAACATAGGAGGAGGCAGGTCT
>NW_027614181.1:0-29177 GCF_965212315.1 Lampetra planeri
TTAACAGCTGCTGCTGTTTAGATGCAAAGTGAATTTAAACATTTGCAAAATCCGGTTTGACAGCAGTGAATGTGCAGCTGTAGCTACACACAAAGCAGCTGTGCACACACGTCTGGTTTAACAAAGCTGCTGCAAACGGGAAATGTGGACGACCAAGAAGCACATGGTGCCCGGACCTGGAGGCAGCTGGAGCGAAGAGGATGTGGGACGTCTGGAGGACACTGGTCCCGGGTTCTGTATCCTGCCCCAGTAGGGGAAGTATCTGAGGGTAATTCAGACCGCTGAGTCTCCGTGGTTACAGAGGGGTACGCCTTTGAGCTCATGACTTCTCTTTGCAGCCATGAGCTCATTGAAGTAACACTTTTGACTTTTGATTTGTTTGATACATGTGGACTAGAATCATTCATCCAAGCTCGGATGATGAGAACTGAAACGTTTTTCAAAAAGTAACTTGTTTTTAGACATTTTTCACTTGTTTCAAGTAAAGTTTCACTTGGAACAATCGGAATAATATGCCAGTGGAGCAAGATATTTTTTGCTTGTACTTTGCTTGTACATTTTGCTTGTAATAATAATAATGAAAAAAACTCTCCGTCCACTGACGTGAAAGTGAAAATTTGCTTGAAACAAGTGGAGGTTGTCTGAAACAAGTTACTTCTTCTGCTGATGTGTCTTAGACATCTTGATTATTTGAAATTAGACAAATATTCTCAATAAGATTTTGAATTTCTGCAGTGAATTTACTCAGTAGAACATACACAAGTTTAATACAAAGATGTATACGTCACCCTGCAACAGGATCTGTCCTTTCTCTGCTCGCGTGAAAACAACTCTCTGTTGCCAGCAGGAATCTTCAGAACGGGTCAGAACCTGTATGGCTCTAAGAGGACACACAGGTTCACGTGGCACGTCACCTCAGCGTACATTTGTCACATAACTTTGTTGGTCCTCACAGCACCGTGGTCTCTGACTGCAGGATGGACTGGGCTCTGGAGTTACGGTGAAACTGGACCATGTGCTCGCAGCCATTCTTGGAGCCAAAAGTGCTGTTTAAGTGGCGAGCTCTGTTCAGACGACAGTTGACGTACGTGCTCCGCCATTTCCTTTTCAGCTCACCTTGAACCTGCACAGAAATACACTGTCATGGAAACATTTATTGGACCACCCCCCACCCACCCAGACACATGGCTGCAGTCATCAGAAACAATGGCTGTGCAATCAAGTCCTAACTCCTGTGTGTCATGTGACTAACGGACAGAGAACAGGACTAAAATCACTGTTGTTGTCAGAACAGTGTCAGAGCTGTTGATGTAAGAAATTCATCAAGAAAACCACAGACAATGTCTCTTTCTGTTGTCTTATGTGTTATACAGACAGAAAGAAAGAACTTTAAAAGACAATGATAATCAACATTATCAGCAAGTGATAACTGAAATAAAACAACCCAAAACATGGTTGGACTCCAGTGGCCCCGGGAAACTGTCGGGTTTGGGTAAGCTAACAAGCAGACAGGTTCAAGTTCAGGTTCAGGTTCCACTGAACCTTTACACGGCATACAAAGAGGATGCTTGATTCAAATGGATGCTGCTATTTTCACTGGATCATTTCCGAGAGTGACACCTCACCTCGTTGTTCAGGAAACAGTACAAAATGGCGACTACCAAACCCTGTGACAGACAGACAGACAGAAAGAACCCTAATGATTCATGTAACATCATCCAACATTTGAATATTGATGCCTCTATTGACGGCATTAACACGGACAAAAACACTTTCATGCACAGTGACAATTGTAAGAGAGGTGACAATAACAAAGCACCTGAAACGATCGAGGGCCAGGTCAAAAAATATTCTGTAGTCCTCTGCAATCGATTCACTGAGAGCAACGAAAACCACGTAGTGAATCCCAAACAGAGGGATGAGGAGGAGAGTGGATTTGGCCAACCGCCTGAGAGAGAAAAACACCAATTAAACACACGGTTCTCCAGTGAGGACTTTGTTTAAACCTCATCAGAGCCTGAAGATTAGACACATCATCTGTGATAGATGACTCTCCAAACACACTCCCACAGAATGAAGAGGTGTCCTAACATGAGCTGGGTTCTAGGTGATTCTGACGTGGATATCGGATATCGGATATTGGACATACCTGTACTGGGACTGGTCGTTGCCGCCCACATCGGGACACCGCAGCTTCTGGACCAAGATCCGTATGATACTGATGAAAAGGATGAAGTTCACCTGGGAGACGGCAAGGAAATCAAATAATCTGGCGACCGTGAAAACCGCCGGGATGAGTTCAACTGGCTGTGACCGGACATAGGCGATGAACACAGACAATGAAAGAGTGTGTGCGTGTGTGCGTGTGTTTGTTTGTGAGAGGCACCTGCTGTGTTTTCTGAACTAATTAAAAGAAAACTTATCAGCAAAATTCAATTTGGAAGAGAGACTAAGGACCTATAATGCGACTAACCACCAGGGGGAGATTCCAAATCTGCTGGCTTCATCATTTCATCATATGGCGATTGGTTCACAAAAAGGTTCATTTCTCAAGGCTGCATGTGCACACAAACCCCCCTGCCGGTCAGAGACAGACACATATGTATTTTCAGTCATTTGAACTATTTGTGTGTATTCAAGGCTGATACGGGCATGAGAACAATGTCCAAGTAGATTTGTACATAGAACAGGGAAGCAAACAACCTTATCTTACTGACAGAGGGGGTTTTAATTAGTTTCGTTTAATTTATTTTTTTGTGTTCCACCGTGCTGGGGTTCAGTCGATTCCTCTTTCCTGCTTGTGCGAAAATTCGCCAAAACATCACTGTCCAACTCACAGATCTCCAACACATAACCCATGAATTGTGAACGCGTCCAAAGCGGTATCGCCAATCTCCCTCTGAAATTCAAACCGCTTCTGGAACCAGCGAAGCTTCAAACGTCATCGACGACATCACCAGTCTCACACTACAATACAAGCCTTGATGCGCGCTTCACAAAATACTTCCTGGATTTCTCTTCACACTACACTTTGCATTGGTACATTGCATCTGTCTGTGAAGGTTCTCAGTCATCCAGGTCATGGTATCTTGCTGGGTTAAATCGTAGGCAACTGGACTTCTGGTTTTCTTGAAGACGTTTCGCCACTCATCCGAGAAGCTTCTTCAGTTCTGTACATTGCATCCCTTCACTACCATTCCTTACCTTTGTGTCATGTTTTTACAGTTAAAAACAATAGGAAAATACAACAGGAAGTGGGGAACGTGCACTGTTGATGCCACCTACCAAGATGGAGAACCCAATGGGTCCATTAATTACCCAGTTAGGGATTGGGTTGTCGTTCCTCTCCCAGCATCTGAAGGCACAAGGACACGGAGAAACCAATTTGCATAAAATACCAACACCAGATCGGGACAAATAACCTTTTATTTTCACACTGTGCACCGTGCGCACAAAGTCACATTCTGCAACCTCATTATCAGCAGTTTCCTCACACACTGTCTTCGGTTCAAAGACTCCAATGGTGGGTTCATTTTTAGAATACACCCACTTGCAGTGACTCGCTCAGTAATGAGCTGTCATATCCACTGTGATCATATTCATTGGGGCTGAGAAGACGTGAGTCCAGGCTCCACCGATGAAGGATCAATGCAGATCCCACCAGCTACATGATCTATAACGTGCTCTAAGATGTAAACTGAGCTGTATTCCCTCGTGGGTTATTGGCTAATCTAAGCAGTTTAATTGTGAGCTCAATGAAATAACAGACACAGAGTCACAATCAAACCGGATGTGGAGATTAACGTTTCCAAGGAGAAAGTAATGAACCGTCCACTGAGAGAAAGAAAATATAACAGCTTTTATGACAGGTCCAAACTATGAATATGTAAGCAAACGCGTGGCGCACACACGTGATACAGTCTCGGAGTTTGTCACGTGTCTGAAAGCATGTTCCGACCTATCTGAATCACGTTTCCATGCTGAGCCGGTGGGTGCTGCCGACACTCACCCCGTGTCTTCCAGGTAAATCCTCGTCATCGCCCAAGCAAAGACGAACACGGTGGGGAACCCTACAAACACACGCACAAAAATACAAAAATATCCTTCTTCGCATCACTGTCTGCTACTATTCATATTCATAAGTTGTGAGGATATACAGTATAAATATATCCTAATGTGTGTGTGTGTGTGTGTGTGTAAGTGTTCACGAGCAGGTGTCACAATGAATCACTGTGTTGGGGGATGCATTCAAAGTTTTGAATTTGCATCGGGATTATTTGTAACTTGCAACTAAATGAACTGTAGTTGTTTATTTGCTTGTTTACATGTTTTTGTGTTTCTTTTTGGGTTTATTTTCTTATATTGTTATTGTATGTGCACATGGTGTGTGTGTGTATGAGAATGTGTGTGTATATGAATGCATAAATAATAAATATAAACAGTAAACAGGATGGTGTGGTGCATTCCATGGGGTCCAGTGCCGCTTTCAGAGATGTAGGAATAAGTAGAAATGAGTGTGTGCCGTCAGTGACAGGCGACCTACCCCAGCCGATGAACATGTAGACGACAAAGTGACGGTTCTCGGAGAAGATGACCCACGAGAAGGGTGTGCAGGTACAGACCCTCCACCAGCAGCCAGAAGAAGTTGGCCATGATGAAATACTGGAAAATCACCAGGCTGGCTTTGCAGCCCACCTGAAACACACACATCATGGACATTTTCAAAAGGTCAGAGATCTTAACTAGGTCGCAGGCATTATCTGTTTCTCAAATGTTACATGGCAACCTTCGTGGAATGAACCATCAGCCCTCCGTGCACATCCTGTTGTTAGTCTTTAATCAGACTCTCCTGTTCATTATTCAGATATCTGGATAAGTCGGTAAGTTCAGGAGAAGGACCAGCTTTGATTTCTGTCACATTGTTCCAAGCCAGTGTGCAGAAGGCGTGATAAAGGTCAAAGCACCCTGACAGACAAGCCTGTCATTACTGCAGACTACAGACGCTCACTCCAAGACGGGAGCCTCTGAGGGTATGTGAGCAGTACTTCAAACAATGTCCTTTAGGGTAAATTAATGGGACCCAAACAGGTTTTTGCTACTTGGAGGACATGTTCTCGTTAGTGGTGTGGATGAGTTTGAAGAAAATGTTAGACATAGTAGACAAATAAGTGACAGTAGATAGATGACATGTGAAAGAAAATAATCATCCCCTAGAATTTAACACGACACATGTACTTCAACAAGGTCACTCTGCGAGCACGTAAATCCACCCTGCTCCATCTCAATCTCCTGAAGTATCTGTACCTGCCCCAAAAACCCTACACCACCCCACTTCTGAGTCAAAAATACCATTTGTATCAACATTTCCGATGATGTCTTTCCCTGTCCCATTTTCAGCAGCAACTTTCTCCTCCTGGAGCTCAGCCTATCAGGTTCTTTCTAGAACAAACTCATTTGAAAAGCTGCCTGTCCAGTTAATGGAGAGCCGATAAGATGATCCCACCAACCAAATTTCGTCGCAGTAGACAGAGATACTAGTTAGATATTATTAACTTTGAACGGCTGTCAGTTTGCCTGGATTCCATGTGAATGCAGCATTAGTCCTGCACGCTGTCGCCAGCAGCGTCGCACTGGAACTGTTTCTCTCCTGACTGTGGTGATGTTCACTCTCCAGTGTGCTGCTCAGTGTCTGAGACACGGTGACCTCACCAGCGATGGCTGGTTGGAGCACTGCGAGGTTCTGTTGAAGAGGATGTCGTCTTTCACCAACACCGCCACGGCTCTTAGGGATGAAGGAGATGAAGAGGTTGAGGTGAATGTAGTTCCGGGTGCAGTGGAGCTTCCTGGTAAGACAGACATGGTAAGAACATTTGGATCAAAGCTTCCACTGACCTACATGGAATGTTTGTACACCGTTAACTCTGTGTTCTCCTAAGTGGGTTGAAAACCTTTTAAAACATAATTAATAATGTATAGGTGACTAGGCTTTTGCTGTCAGGGCCCGCAATTTTGGAATGAATGAAACCACTTCTTAAGCATTTTTATAGTCTCACTTTTCATATGAGGACACACCACCTTTCACACAGTTTTCAGTGTGTTATTTTATTTACATTTATTAACATGTTTTATATAGTTGTTAAAAATGTTAATTGTTTTAGTATTTGTTTAAATGCCTTCTCTCTATATAACTGATAAAGATTCACCTAAAGTAGTAGTAGCAGTAGTAGCACATACTGTAAATGACATGAAGGAAGTTTGGCTGCAAAAACTGGATTTATGGAAGTTGTCTTAGTTATGGATCCTCGGAATGGTAACGCAGCACTTACATACTGTATATAGTCCATTCTTCTATTAACATACAAAAGCATTGTGTCTAAAAATACAACATCCTCATTCATTCCAGTGAGATGTTTAAGCTCAAGAGCCTGACAGAAAAAAAGCTCATTTGGCAAAAACTGCTTCTTGTTTTGCTGAAACACAATGAAACAACATTTGGGAATGAACCCAGCAGTGTGACACAAGAGAAAACCGAGAAACAGTGTTTCCAGCGGTGTAATATCTTGCATCAGTGTGATGAACCACTTTGTTAATCCTTAAATCTGACTCCAGCTGCTCTCGTCGGATTGTTTTGCAGCAACACACCCACAGGCTCACAGGCTTTTTGAAGTGTCTTTCAGTCAGAACGCCTCCTTGAAGTGATCCTCTGCTAATCTCTGAAAGGATCCTGCTATCTCTCCTGGAGGCCCGTAGCATGAAATAACGTGAGAGTTTGACGGAGAAAACAGTTTTTAATTCATTTGAATAAGATGATTTTGCCGCCGTTTTAACGGGTGTTCACGTCATTAATGTTCTCTTTTATTTCACGCGTGTTCAATGTGGTGTGTTAATGTTTTTTTCATCCATTTTTGTGTTGAAGTATATTGTACTATCTTTGAAGTCAAGTCAAGTCGTGTACTTGTCGAGGGAGTAGGCAGTTTAGACATATGATCAACTTTCTTTCTGCTCCTGTTCATTGAAGTTATGGGATTTTCTTTATTTGTTGGGTAGTAATGACCTTTCTTGAGTTACTGTTGGCGGTATCCTCATCAACACAGTCAATGCCAGGCAATTCTGCTGCTGGGCACGTAAGTCGTAAGTGAGAATCTGCGACCAAAGTAAATGGACTGAGCCATTGTTTTGCGAATCCACAGCTGACGATTGAGAGGTCAGGTCCCAAGAGATGTCAGAAAAAGTCCAATTGTGTCTGACACGTCTCAACATGCTCAACACAATCCCAACACAGAGGTTGGAAAAAATGTATGTTCTTAAAATAATTCAATTAAGTCCAATTTACTGGTAAACTGAGAGGCTTTCACACACTAATAAAGCTGATAAAGCTGTGAAAGGAATGAGTGCTTGTTCGTTTCAAACCCAATTAAAGTGACAGCTAATCCTCAGAGTCTGCTGACGGCCACAAGCAGAACATAAACAACAGAGACTGAGAGCAGCACGTTCCTCTTCCTCTGACGCTGCTGTTCAGGATTTGTACTCATGTTCGGACTCAGGGAGACGTGGAGCTGGTACATAATTTGCGGTCTCACCGGACGAGACAGAGGATGGCGCTGCCTGTGGTGAGGGCGATCAGAGACAGACTGTGACCCAGAGTGTAGAGCGTCTGCACGACCACATAGAAGATGAGCTGCAGAAACATGGAGAGAAGATTGAGGAGGTTACTGTTATTATTCTATATAACATCAAGTCAAAAAATATATCTAACATTCCTAATACGTCATTCAAAATGCCAAAAAGTGAATTTGTTTTTTGTTCCTTTGAAGGAAAATAATGTATCTAGATATATATATGAATTGAAGTGAGGGTTTGGATCACATGACTGACGAGCTGTAACCTGATAGGCCAACGAGTCTGTTTGACTCTGTTCATGCTAGATCCCGGCTCATCTCATCTGAATATCACAACATCATTTGCTGTAACACTGGTAGATTTATCACTATTAGCCTCACGACGGATCTGTGCCTTTCTAATGCTACACAATGGTGACGTTGTGAATATGTTCAGGCTTAAAAACAGTGGTTAAACATTCAGCTGCTTCCTATGTTTAAATTACTTATTTAAAAAACAACACAACGTGTAGCCAGGTAAATATGAACATTTCAAAAACAGCAGCTGCTGCTTTCAGATGAAAGTTGGTCATTTGAGTCGTCTTTAACAGCAAAGAAGGAACAGGGATATTTGCATGTCATTAAAACCTGAGGCTCCTTTGATTTCTGCTTGACTGATGTTGTTATTTAGGCTGAGCGAGGAACTGTGGTGTGTCAGAGGAACAACTATGGGTTTTCGAGGTTTTATTTGACATTTCATCATGTTTTCACTGCCTTTTGTTAAATTCATTGATGTATTTCAGCAATACACTCAAATCTTAAAGACATATGCCTCCTGTTGCTCCTTTGTCCTGAGAAAATCCAATGAACTGTTTGGTTTGGGCTCATTTGTCTTGAGAGGGACACATGCTTAGAGAAAGAACAGACACAAGAGAAACAGAAAGAGACAAGGACAGGAAATGAAAAGACAGAGCAACAGCTACACAGAGGAGAGCCAGGAAGACAGCGAGGTTCCCAAACACAATGGCTGATTCAGAATAAGAACACTAGTGACCCAAACTGAACTACACCAGTGAAAGAGGAGGGGAGCTGCAATTATTAACATCGAGGCCAAACATGCTCCTCATTTAAGATTCCCTGCCCTGATTGGACAGAGGAGGAACTGGCGTGAGAGTTTGATTACAATACTTAGCCTCTATAAACAGATATCTGCGTGTGAATGCAGAATCCGTAAGATTCTGGAGCCAGAAAAATTCTAGTTCATGTCCAGGCCACTGGTTTGTGAGCAGAACAGAGGAGTTCTCACGACAAATCTGCAAATCAAAATTGGATATTTTCTGTTGGCTGGTCTGAATTAGGCCAGTGAAAACATAGCCGAGTATAAAAATAATGATAATAACAGCATCTTTCATACACACATTCACCTCCAGGTGTTTTACAACAAAATTATTAAAAGACATTAAAACACATAAAACAACAGATACAACTAAAAGACATAAACAGCACATATGCATTAATGGATTACCATACCAATCAAAGATGTACACTTCAGGCAATAAATACCGTAAAAACTATGTATACGTATAAATCAAAGCTCAGATAGTCAATAATCACTGTATGACGGCAGAACCAGTTGTCGTAACAGAGATTAAAAATGGTTTTGTCAACACGACCGTCTCGGCCTTCAAGCCTGACATTCCTGATATGTCTGTCCGTTGGCCTAACTTGTCAAATAAAAGACACTTTTCAGCTCCTCACCTCCTCCCATCAGAGTTGTCAAGCATCTAGTGTCGAGTGTTAAAGGTTCATAGGTGAAAGTTGTGACATCCAGGGAAACATACACGTCCTCATCCACAGCAGTTGTTTGTGAAGAAACACAGCCTGGAGGACTAGACGGCAGAAGATGGTGACGGTCTCTCCAACTTCAGTCCACTGCCAGCATGGTAACAGCCAATATACTGCTGACATTTTAAAGATGTAGCCTTTCACAGTGTAAGTGGTGTAATTAACAGGCAGCCCTGCAGGCATCATTAATTCTACTGAGCCAATGATGTTGTTGTCCTGTTCCTGCTGCACTCTGAGCTCATCAGCTGCTCTGACATTCACAACACAAAAGACCAACAACGGGCACACGGTTTAGAGGTGCTTCCTCATCCTTGTCTCACCCATGTTGGCCTGCCATGGTGTCTTGGACAGACATGGACTGCTTTTCACCGTGTTCTAGAGTCCACAATCTACTCTGGTCTGTCCATCCAGGGGGACACAAGACACTTTTTTTAAAAGGAGTATTCCAAGATATGTATCTTGTTCCTGATCATTTTTTATTTTTCTGAGGTGCCAGCAGGATACGTCTGTATAGAATAGAACAGAATAGAATGGAAAAATGCCAACTGTACCTTATCCTGGCTGGTGTCTGACCCACAAACACTGGTTAGATTTGGGAAAACCTCGGACCATCCTGCTGACGTGCAGTTTCTGCTGATGTTACCTGGTAGACAGTGAGACAGTTAGGACTGAGTTATGATAACAGCTTTATTACCTCAAAGGGGGCACTTTTACACAGTCAGCAGTGACTTCTAACTACCTCATCCCTTTGACGTTTAATCTGATGTCTGCTTCATGAATTTCACCCTTGTTATTACTGTACTGTCTTTTTGCTCCCTTTCTCTTCTTTTAAATGGAGTCAACTACCGTATACTGTATAAACTGAACTACTGAACTATTATCAGAAGTACTGTATTTATGCCGGAGGGACATATAATGTAAACGCCGGCCAGGTGCTAACTGTGTCTGGAATCATCTAGTACTGAATTATTCATCTGATGCCACAGTTTGTATGAGTTTATTGGACAAACTCAGGTTCAAATCAACGGTAATGGTGAAGATTCCCACAGTGTATTCATTACAATAAACACTGAGACGACGTAACCCATGTTATAAAATGAACACACTTTGGGTCTTTGCCATGATTAAAAACACCAAGAGTTAGTTGAGTCTCAGACCAGAACAGTCAGGTGGTGCTAAAACCCTTCCGTTTGTGAAAGGGGGCTTGAAATATGGAGTGTTTGAGCACAGCTTTTCCAGTTCCTGGGCCAAGACGATTACTGGAGAGACGAGGTGTAAAGACACCGTGGACACATAATGTGTGTTCAAAGACCATGAAACTGTGTTTTGTTTTAGCATAGTATGATTCCTTTCACTGCAGCGAATGTCTGTTGTAGGACCTCTGGGGATGTACAATAATTTGAATACACATCTGGCAGGGGTACTTCTATGTAGAACAGGCCTATGCAGTACGATGGAGTCATAATTAAATGTTACATCGCTGCATTAGCGTCTTTCTACCTTGATGCAATGAAAAGTACGTTTAGTTAGCTTTTTTTTTTTTTTTTGTCTATATTTCTTACGCCTACATTTTTTTTCCTTTGCTGCTGCAACGATTTAAATTTAATATAGTGTCATCTAAGCTGCCAATTACTGGATGACGCCCTCTAGCTCCTGAACCACAGACGCACAATAATAACAATAAAAATAACACTCAACCATGTGGTTGTGTTGTCTAACATTCTCTGAGTACGGGGAGAAGTAGCGAGGAGCAAGAAGGGCACTGGAAGCTCATCTCCCTTGGATATTGCCGGAATGTAAAAAGCAGAGCTCACAGACTGGAAGTAACACCGCTGCACTTACACCTCAGTGCACACTGAACAAACCCCCGTACAGTGTGACAGCCACTAGAGCAGCTGAAGCTAGGAGAAAGAGAAATATTCAATGGGGAAACATGATCCTCTCCTCATCCTCGTCTGTCATCACGTTCCCGATCAGTCACTAAAAACTGCTAAAACTGATCCCTGGTTGATGAGGCTGCACGAAAAAAAAAAAGAAAAAAAAAACACCAAGCAACTTCTGCTTTGACCTTCTGCTCAGTGATACAGAAAACGGTCCTGTACCTTTGACCTTTGACCTGATTAACAATTTCCCTTATGTCCAAACAAACAGAAAAGGTACAGCTTTCATTCACTTCACAGTTTTAAGTCACTCTACGTCTGATGACAATTGGAGGACAGATGACAGAGGGAAGCTAAGAATAACACTGAATGCAAGATTAGAACCTTGTTTTATCACGTTTTTCTCAATTGCCATTGGAATTAATTTAGCAAATTTGTCAAATAAAAGACTGTTTTTAAGAGTGCTTGAAAAAAGTTGTTACATCTTCTTAATCATCATCAGGAGTTAATGACCGACCGTTTCTGCCGAACACAGTCTTGAGGACTCGAGGGCAGGGGATGGTGACGGTCTGTCCAACTTCAGTCCACTGCCAGCATGTTATGTTGTCCCATTTTCCTTTGCATCCTGGCTCTGTGAAAAAGAAACGAAAGCATCCGTGGCACGTTCAAACAACTCCAGTAGCTTCACGATCAAAGGCAAGAGGATTATTAACAACTCTCTCTCTATATCTATCTACCTACCCACTGTTTGTCTCAGTTCATATACCCCTAGTTCACACACATCCTGTAGAGTATGTGTACAACACAAGTTTTATTTTTTTACCGTATCATTTTGCTACTTATCACAGAGCTAATAGACACTTTGAAGATTTGAGGGCTCAAAACCATTATAAAAGGATTCTGACAGGAAACTAATCCGTCACACTCCCGTCTGTTGTTCACAAACAAACACACTGTCTACCAAAATATCTCATGATCACGTCAGCAGCGGCTGATGGCCAGCCGATCAGGCCTTCAAGCGACAGATGAGCGCTAAACAGACAAAGTGAGACGGGATATTATAAAAAGAAAAAGAAACCTTTTCATGCAGGGACAGCCAGAGGAGATGATGATCTAAACATGCCGGCTTTGCCTGTTTCTATTCTGGCCCGTATAGAGTACACACACACACACACACACACACACACACACACACACACACACACACACACACACACACACACACACACACAGTTTGTTTAAACTGACGTCATTATCCAGCGAAGCTAAACAATTGTTGCTTTGGTTGCTTATAAATGTTGCTGATATCAAACCTGTGACTTTCAATAATGTTTATTGTCTTACTCAGTTTTCAGAATATAAATCAAAACAGATAATCAGGATGATTTGTCAGTGCAGGGTATGTTTTATCAGGTTTTCTCTCCGTCTCCTGTCTCAGCCTAGTCTGTAACTACCCTCTGGTGTAAAGTTGTACAGCGGCTGAGCGTCGGTGGAGTAAGAGGATAAAGATACAGGATAATTTGTTCCATCTGCTTTCTGGCGGAAGCAATTCTAAATTTTGACCTTGTTTCAACTGGTGTCTTATTGTGTGTCGAACATAGGAACTGAATATATCTTAATTTTGACCTCGCTGAAGAGGTCAGGACTGTGAAAATGTTAAATTCAGGTTGTGAGTCATCACACTGAAAGTTTTTCTGAAAAACTACATGACAGAAGTGAACTTGCTGTTCTGAAAAGAGAGACTGACCACAGGGAGAAGAGAACGCTATGATAGAGCACTGAGGAGAAAAAAGAAACGAGGGAGGAAAAGAGGAAAACTCAGCTACAGGGGGACCAAGATAATGGCAAACAAGGACAAAATATGAGCAAAGGCAAAAAAGTAAGACGTCTCTGGCTCCAATACGGATTCAGACTTGACGCTGCATAAAAAAAGAGCTCAGGGAGTTGTGATGTTCACATCAGTCTGCAATTACTGCACAGCAGCACACATCTGGAGGGAGATCCAGGCTCCTGCATGTCTGCACAAAACAATCCATCCAACAGTCTGGACCAAGGCATAAAGACAAGGAGTAAACCACTCTGTGTTTGAGTGTAAGTGACATTTTCAGTGAGTGATTCATCTCAGTCGACTTGTTCACAGGGAACGAATCCGATTCACCCGCAGCAGTTTACTGCTGTAGTCAGTGATTTGGTACAATTTGTTCACCCTATAGATTTGTTCTTTCGAAGGAATCGTTTGCTTATGGGATATCGCTGACATCTGTACAAGCGATATCGATATATATATTGATAAATGTTAAAACATCAAGATATATCGCCCAGCCCTAGTTTGTTGCTTTAACTCCCACAAACTGTTGTATCTCTTGATCTGATTGACGGAAACCCCAGGAGTCATTGCCCATGGATGATGAGCCATGTTGTTATTCAGCCCTCCTTCAAGTCATTGAGCTTTAATTAACGCAGCGGTGGCGGGGGTGGGGTGAGGGGAGGGTTCGGCGTTTGGGCTCACATAACTGAAGAGGAAAGTCCGGCTTGTTAGCGCTTGTTAATGTGGAACATTTTCTTTTGTCTGGCACTGATATGAGTAACTGAATGAAAATGATCAACACGGAGTGCACACATCACTGCAGGTTTGATTTTGTAAAATAAATAAAAAGTAGTCGAGGCTTTGTCAGATCAAACAGTGGGATGGTCCCATTGTTTAGCTCAGGAATTATTCAATGGAACGTTCCGCAGGGGGGAAGTGACAGCATGTTTCTTCCTCACACAAATATACCTCAATGTTCCGTTCATTAATATTCAACAGCAGATTTCTCATCAAGAGTTTTCATTGATCCAGACCAATGTTAATATTAAATGTCGTCACAGGGCTGACATGTCAAGACACACGCAGTCACAACTATGGGAAATTGAGCCGTAACCAATTAACCTGGCTGCTTTTGGAGGTGGAAGGAAGCTGGAGTGTCCAGTCCACATCTATTCCAGCTATTTAATCACTGCTGTACTATTCTAACTTTGTTTAATCGTTTCCAGTCTGCCTATAATGATGCCGTCAGTGATACTTGATATGCAACTGACTTTCTTGTTTTAATTTGCAGAGTTTGTCTCCTTGTATTTCTCCCTGAATTTCACGGTATTTCAACTTATTCCCTTGTCTTTGAAAAGCAATGTAATATGTGATGTTTGAAAAATTATAGTAATAGTATTGATAGTAATAGAATGAAGAATGAGAAGAAGAAAAATGTGAAATCTCTTGCTGAACATAGACCTTTGTGTGTTTTGCTGCATACATGTGTTACCTATCACATCACCTTTTAGGAAAAAAAAAACAGGACGTGTGCGTGATATATTTATCTCTTCATACAGTCAGGCTGAGGAATAATCTCATCTTTCTACATCAGAAATAATCTGTTTAGTCCACGAGAGAGGTCAAATCAAACGCTGGATTACATGCAGCTTTAGTCAGGGTACGATTTAGTTAGAACACATTCCCAGTTAAATGATGCAGATTCTCAATGTCCTACAAGCAGAATGCAAAAAAAAAACAAAAACAAAAAAGCAGTGGAACATGACCATTCTTCTTTTTTGTAAAGTAACAGCTGGTATACAGGATGAAATACCACATCAGCTGCAGTTTTGTTTCCTAACTGAATTTAACTTCTCACTTTTACTAAACTAAACCGTCATGAATTAATGAATACACATTAACATTAACAAATATATATTTCAAAAAAGTAACTTTCAGTGTAAAGTCACCTTTTCATTTTATTACGGTGCATATTTACACACAAAGCATCTTTGCTCAAGTGCAATTTAACAATAATACTTTTACTGGTTTATAGAGAATTAACTCCTGTTGTAACAATCCAGGTCAGCTGCTGCTGCAGGAAGGTTTAGAGAATGATTACCTCTGGGGCCGCTGGACTCCTCGTCCTCCTTCAGTCTCCTCAGACACTCTGTGTGGTCTTTCTCCACCTCCAACAGGAAGTTACAGGTTGGATGTCGGCTGTCAGCCTGCAAGGAAAACAGTCAGTCAGTTGAAGTCTCATAGGACACAGTTTTATGAACTGACTTGTAACGGAGCTGATGCAAAACGCATGAACACGTGTTGCTCAGTGATGTTCACTGAACTAATATTTCTCATTATTCCAAACAAGAATCTGAACCGACAGTTATTATTACATTACAAGCTGTTGGAACTTGTATTCTCAAATATCTCAGATTTTCTCAGAAAAAGAGATTTCTTTCCACTGTTTCACCATTGTGATATTTCTGTCTTCCTGAGAAGTAAAAGCACTTTTGATGGAGCGAATAAAAATGAACCCTGAATCCTCCAGATGTGTCCCAGCACAATAACACAACCGTGAGCAGGGACGGTGCTGGAAGCCACTTGATTTTAAAGGTTATTTTCAACAGTTTAAATGAATGAAGGAGATGTTTAATATTGTCAACAATGTGAAATAAACAGTTTTGTTTTCTGCTCATCTATATTTCATTAGTACATTATTCATCTTTAAGGTCACTTGTGGTGCGACGTCGGCTATTTTAAGCTAATACACACAGGAAAGTCAAAAGTTATGATTCACAGGCGACTACACAGTCGAGATAAGCTGCTTAAACCAGCCAGCCTCTTGTCTATGTCTGTGTTAAAAACAGAAGCAGCAGCTGAATTATTTGTATGAATGCAGCAGAGGAGACTGATTGTAAACAAGCAACCAAAAAAAAAAATCCGCATTTCTATAAAATTAACCATGTCAGTATAAATATATAGACGTTAGCAATCACATGTCCCTTGATCAAAACCATCTGCAGTCCACAGCAGGTTTATGTCCATATGTGTCAAAACTGGATCTATGATCCGATTACAGCAGAAATACAGACTCATGTAAACACTGCAATCCTGTTACATCAGTGTGGCTTTATGATCTAACTGCTACAGAAACAACACCAGCATGCAAATATTCATATTTCCTGTTCAAACTGGTGGTAACTTGATGATGAATGCTTGTTCACATACTGAAGATGGAAAATCTGGACAATATTGCAAAACAGGAATAAGTTGTCCTGTCATATGTCTTTAACAGCAAAACCACTAAACCACGTCAGTGTGGCTCTTCCTGTAAGAGAAAGCGCAATAAAACATCGGTGAGGACACTTTCTCCTGGAAGAAACTCTGACAGGAAGCAGACCCGAAGCTGCGGCATGATCGGGAGCAATGTTTCTGAAAATGAGTGTCTGTGTAAGTGTGTGTGGATCAGATAAATGTGTTACCTGCTGCTATGAGTATATATACGTAGAAACCTGTGCTGAACGATGGTTCACAGACTTGAGAGTAGTGCATATTTTCAAGGTCTTGGTCGAGTCTCAGAATCAACTGCTGCTATTGTTTCAGACAAGCTGGACTCACGTTGTTTTCGGTGATTAGGTTTTTATTGTTATTCACTGCAGCTGCTTGTGACGCTGTCACATTCAAATGCAACAAGTAGTTTTTTTGCTCTGAACACTGTCACGCTGCAAGCCAGCTACTCCAATTTGTCAGTGCTAGCCCTGTTCATTTCTCACATGCCAAGTCAATTTTACAGGCTAGCTCCCTCATAAGCTGTCATTGTCAGATTGTCTTTAAATTAACATTAGCAGCAAAAACGACATTGGAATTATTTTTTATGTCAAACAATGGCCCATTTATAAAATGCCAGTCAGCTTTTAAGCTTTTTTTAATTTTTTTATTTCTTTGTCTTGTCTTTGTGGACTTTGGTCCTGGTCTGGTTTTAGGGGGCTATGGTCTGGGTTTTGTCTAGTAGGCTCTGGTCCTGGTTTTAGTAGGCTCTGGTCCGGTCTCAGATCAGGTGGTCTTCACTACAACACTGTTGGAGACTCACGGCGGCATGACAACACATTACACATCACACATCACACATCACACATCAACAACACATTACAAACGTCTTTTGTGGTGATGCTGATTCACTAAGTGAATAAGACAAATTCACTTCAAAGTACCGCTTGAGATCAATCAACACGTGATGAGGGCATCTAACCGCACCAATGAATATTGCATGCTTTTGGCTCAAAATGCAAAATGCATTATGAGGTCAAGGGGGTCAAAATTTGGAGGGAGGAAGGGAGGTTGTATTCAACTAATCACTGCAGATTGACCACTACTTGCATGGCAGCAAAACTTGCAAAAATATCTTCAAGCCAATTAGAGATCCTGATAATACCCTCAGTGTCTGTTCTCCACGGTAAAAACCCTCTGACTCTCAGAGAAATTTATTGACTCAGTGACCAGAATTTTGCTATGAGTTGAATTTCTTACTGGTCTGGTTTTCATCTCAGCGTGTTAATGTTAATGCTCAGGGCACAAAAGCAACTGTTGGTAGGAACCATGGCAGTATGCTTAATCATAATGAGATACGCCTCACTGCCGACATGACCTGGATAATAAAGACTATATGTATATATAGTTTATACACAAAACTTTGGCTCAAATAAACATATGTAGTAAAGATGGCTCTGTTGGAATCAAACCTGAACACAATGCTAATGAGATCAACTTATCATATCACAGCACTCAAAATAACAACTTAATCCACATTGAAACTATAAATGCAGTCACAACCAGTAAACGAATACGCTCCCACGTGGAGTGTGCTCTAATATGTTTGGTTCAACATGTCCTGGTAGCTTTAACGTAATCCTGTTAACATACACAAACACACACACATACACTCTCACATGTACACCCTATTCGATGTGTAACATCCTACAGTATTCTTAACTTCTATTTGTGAGCGATGCTCCAGCAGAGAGGTGACATACAGATGCATCATGTGGATCCATCAATGCTTGTTTTGGTGGAAGTTGAATTTACGGTCACTCGGGACGACAAAGGTGCAGCTACATTCCATGCCAGTCAGCAAACAGCCAGCAGTGAAGAGATGTTCTTCGTTATGAACCGTAATTCATTTTCATTTAAACTAATTATCTGAGCACAAACTCTGATTCATGCTACCAGCCAATAAGCCACTTGTTTTTCTCCTGGTGCTGATAGAGTTTTTAATTCTGCCATTTTTCTTAATCAAGACTTTAAAATGAGAACATTCATAGGCAGTGTGGGATTTATGATTTTCGCGGACTTGGTAGCAAAGAGCTAAATCGCTGAAGTCCTTTGGGTTCCCAACATACGGTACATTAGACTTCATCTTTCATCAGGTTCTTCTTTCTTATCTGCTGCTTCCTGTTCTGCCAAATCATATTACACATACAGTAGAACAACGCGGCTGACACACAGATGGGTGAGCAGGATATAGTGCTGAGGCTTTGGGTTCGTTCACACCTGAGTCCCTGATTCATGTATGTGTCCCTAACGGACACATACATGAATCAGGGACTCCGATTCAATTCCACAGGGGGACATGAATGGAAAAAAAAAATAGGCATCAAGTCATTGGCTTCTTGTTCATTTTTAAATAAAAGAAGTTGCTTATTGTAACGAAAAATTGAAATTTGGAAATGACATAAGAAGTAGACAGTCAAAGTCCTTTCTCTGTTTTGGTTTGGTTATGGAGGGATGTTGTAATGTGTTCTGACGGATATTTAACAGTGCGAGATGAAAACACGCTGCAGACTGTCACGGACAGAATGAGGGCACCTTGACAATGGTGAAAAGACTCGAACATGTACATTCCCCCGTTAGAAAGTCTGTAGTGAAGATGTTCTCATCAATATGTGGTCGATTCAAATGGATGGTTACAAACAACGCCCGAGGTCAGGAAAGTCTGGTCAATTTATCGCTATCTGATTATACTGGGGTTGCTTTTAGTCGCTGCTTTTTGTTGTTTGTTTGTTTTTTATAGCTATTCTTGTCCTTTTCAGCATACTATAATATAACTTTAGCCACACTCTGTACATGTTTGTACAGTGTATGTAAGGGTCTGTAGGTTTTATACAAACTAAATAGTCCATAAACGGAGATACAAAATAAAAGATATTGCTGTGGACAGCAATGTGTGGACAGTACTATACATCTGAATCTGAAAGAAAAGCTGTACTCATGTATAACTGACACACCGAACATCTTAAAAGTTGACAGAGCATCTTTAACAGCAAACCCAGATCCCTCTGTTCTAAATCTCAGCCGAATACAATTTTATTCTCTGACCCCTTTGGCCCTATAATCTTCCAATCTCTTGTTTCTCCTTGTTGTTTACTGTTGTGGTAGTGTGTTTATATTCTATACTCAGCACATTCTATCATTCTATCAGGTTGTGGTGTTGTTAAATTACTATTAAAATAAAGTGGAAATTGGTGATAATTAAATTATTAGTAGGCATCTTAATTTCATTTGTTCCACACGCAAATAAATGTGCAAATCCACAGGATAGGATACTCACCAACAGCAGAAACGTCGACAAACACAGAGTCACAAAGAGCAAACTTTTCATCTTTATCACTCAGGTTTGATTCAGAGCTGACATCACAAACGGCAAAAGAAAATTAACTCTTTTTTGTATCTATCCCATATATAAAATATTCTATGTCAATTTCATTTCCAATAAATTTGGCGTAGGAAAGAACAAAGGAGAAAAGAGAAAATCCTCCTCGGTGATGTCCTGTATTCACACTGGTCGCTTCCAAGAGATGAATGTTCACACAAATCAGCTTCCCTGCTGCTGGCTTCAACTGTCAAGTTCACTCTGATAAGCAAAATGACTTCTGGTCTGCACTTTCAAAATAAAACCTGATGGCAAGCAACTTGTGTCAAAAAAAGACACAACCTGGCATCTGATTTAAAACGGAATCAGTGTTTTCTTTATACAGGACGCAGGAGCATCCATCCTTGTGTGAAACACAGCTGCTATAGCTGCTTAACTTATCAATATAAGTGAATCACTTTTAGCAGCTGTGGTTTTGTCTCATTGCAATTCATATAAAAACTGTACATATGACTTAAGCATAGGTAGAATTTAAAAATAAAGCCAAAGAATGTATATGGATGTATATTTAAACAGAAAATATACTGATATGTCAAGGTTTTGTTTTCTTGTTTGCTGACAAGTTCATAATTGGGTTTAGATGAATCTGAAATGTATCCTAGCACCAACAGAGGGACGTGGGTGTTGGCTTTGGGCTAATTTTATCTGTGCTTTTGTGTTTGTTTGTTTGTTTGTTTGCTTGTTTAACGGAAGGTTGAGAGGGGCAGGTCATATAAGATTGATGTTCTCCTTATTCGGGTTTTGGGATTTTCTTGTTTAGCTTGGTCATAATAACCTTGGTGTGAGAATTAGATAAATAAACAAATAAAAAACTGGTTTCATAGACAAGAGGAACATTTCAGGTCAGGGTTTCCTCTTCCAGCTTCCACAACACATCATTTCACAAGCAGTTACACTAAGATGTAAAAACCTTGAAACTTTGCAACCATTGAATAGTTATTTACTTTTGAATAGTTATTTTCTACAAGAGACAAAGACACAAGGCTGCTCTCTTTCAGATTAGGTGCAGGCATCGTATTTCCCAACACCCTCTACTCATTTTATCTAAAACATAATTGCTTTTTGTTTACATACGCAATTCACGATATATCTTTAATTACTTAACCTCTCATGTTTGTAATCAAGGCATCTTTCCATTTTCACCAGTTATTCTTCAAACGATGGGAGCTAATAGGAGACTGTTAAATACAACAGTCCTGTGTCAAATGAGATTTGTCATTGTTGTTGTTCAAACACAGATATCCTCTCTAATGTCAAGCTTCCCATTTCAATGATTTGTAGAGTTTAGATTTGACATTTGTATAATATAGACTGGTATGGCGCTTTAAAACCTAGAATTTGTCATTTTAAAGTCTTAAGTTCAAACCTGTAAATAGGCGACTGATGGAAAATGTGCTTAAAGTTACGTTAAATTCACAACTAAGTCCATATTAGGATGCAGTACAGAATAGCTGGGAACAGGATCGCCTCATGTTATACCCTCTCTCTGTGTTCATGGTTTCTGTCTTCCACAGTAAACTCAGGAAAGTGGAATGAGGATCAAGTGGCACATATTTAAACAAAGCCAGGGACCATCAGCTGCCCTGCTGCTGTTCAAAACTGCAGACAGAAAAATGTAAACTAGTTGCTTGCTGTTGAACTTCAAGTACTTTTTGACTTATGACAAACAGTGCAGCTGTGGGAGCACACTCTTAAGTACTGAGAAAACTAGGGAAGGAAATATTTATATTCCTATTTTTTATTTTCATTTCTTATTTTGTTATGAATAATTTTTTGACAGGTTGTCTGGTCTGGGCCAGTGACAGTACAACTTTGTGAGAAAATCCAATTAAACTTTAACTTGAGATATATTCCACAGTATAATAAGTAAACTTGGGATAAATCACAGGAAAATAGCATTGTGTATTACAACAAGCAACAGCTCTTCACAAGTAGGCTTTTATAACATGTCACTGCAGCCGAAAAAACGGAAATGTAATTAATAATCCTGACATGTCAAAATGGCTGAAAAAACCCACAACATTCAATGTAGCACATATAGCCATGTATTGGCCCTTATCCAGCAACAACCACATTAATGTAGTAATAATGTTCCTATCTTGTATGAGACTTGTATGAGACTGAGATAATCTGCCATTTCCTAAAGTGCTAATACAGTTGAAATCTGTTTTTTTAACGACACACTTGGTGTCCAAAGTGATGATTAGGTTTTCTGAATGCTACCATGACATCTAGTGGAGAAACAGCTGCTTTTGTGTGTGTGTGTGTGTGTGTGGGGGGGGGGGGGGGGTGCATTACAAATCAATTGTGCTTAGGGCACCCAAATGGCTAGCAGCAGCCCTACTCAAATTGCCCACTGACTCATGTGTCTGCTATAAATAACAATTCGGTCACCAGTAGATCAAGCCCAGACTTGCTGCTGGGCCACAAATAGGATAAAACAGTCAGAGGTCAAAGGTCAGTTAGGGACAAGTCAAGTGCTGAAAGAATAATACCAGTAGTTACCTTTTCAGTCTGCAGTGTCAGTGACCATTTTCACAAGTATGGTCAAAATTTAGGCATCATAATCTGCCATATCGAAACATTTTAGCATCTCTCAAATGATATAAATACTTTTTAAAAATAAAATATAATCATGAAAGATAATGAATACTTTAAAAACTGGACATTAAAACTGGACATTAAAAATACATAAAAGAGTATGTGTATTTTCTCTGGCATACGTAACAAACAAGTGTACAACAGTGTATTGTAACACATTTTACCTAACCTAATATTGCCTACAAAATAATAATAATAATAATAATCACAGTAATGATTAACCTGTGATCAAACCAGTTCATTTCAACAGTAGTTTGATAAACTGTCTGGTGTTTAAACATGACGTTTCATTAAAACAGAGGGAGGTGGCGTGTACTGCTTCGACTTACCATACTTTAGTTAGCTTACAGTAAGTTAGTTGTTGCTAATTATTAATGGATGCACTAAAAAAAATCTGAAGATGGGGAAGATATGTTTGAGTTTATCTACACACTGCAGAGAATATTATCTGACAACGTATCCATAAATTCTATATCTAATACTCACTGTAAGGTCATAGGAGTTAAGAGCAATTATACCCTCTAATATCCCATTAAGTTGTAGAACATTACATGAAGAGGAATAAGTATGCCGATTAAAAGTACCTGTTTGTCGTGAGCATTACTAGAATCATCTCATTGCTGTGCTGACAGAGTTTAAAAGTGACGATACACGCGATGGAAGAGAAGCTGTTTTTTTCCACAAGATGGCGCCCGGGTCAGCCGTGGAGTTTGTGTTTTGAAGCTCCCTCCCTCCCTCCCTGTCGGAGGCTGACCTTCTTTCCAGCGATGACAGTTTCCTGCAGCCGAGCCGAGACACACTGGACGTCTTCGGCAGGATGTGCTGAAGGGGAAAGAGGGTAATCAGAGTTGAGTAGTCGTCATGTCGGGCCAGGCTGCGCTTACAGAGTGAAAACTGTCGATACTGGTGAGTGTGACTGGCTCAGTGAGACGTGGAGGAAAGACATTTTTTTGTTGGTGGTGTTTGTTTTACGCAGTGTTACCCAGTGAAGTCCCTGCCCAAATACGTGTCACTTTGAGGAGGAACGTCACAGCAGATTCCGCTAAAAGAATCAGTCAGTGAAGTGTTTCCTTGCTTCGGGTTGAGAATGTGCCCGTTGTAGACACCGACAGATGGATGTCGTGAGTTAAGTAGTCCGTGTTCTTTAATTCGGCTTAAATGAAACCACCAAAGACGCTTTACGTCGCTATTCGCAGCCGATGAACTTTTCAAAGTTGAGTTGCAAGTAGCAAAGTGTGTACATGATTTGCTAGAAACGTGACTCAGTACATTGGATATCACAGTTTTAGCTACGTAACCCCCTCCCCACCCCCCCGGAGTTAACAGAATTGAAAAGTTGATTTATTGTGATGGAGTTTCGTAACCACAGTGACAATTTCTACATAGTTCCCTGAGTTATACCTTTTTGATTCCTGACGTAAATTACAAAATTTACATTGCTATGTTGTGTTTATAATGTTTTTTTTTTTGCAACAAATGAATAACTGTTTAATAAATTGTTTTAATGAAAAAGAAAACCATTCAAAGATTTAGCCAGTTTCTCAATTTTTAATGAAATAATCTAAAAGCAAATGACAAACCAAAGAAAACAAAGTTTTCCATTAGATCATCAGATTCTGTTTAGAATTTCACATCCAAACACCCTTCATCAGTCTTCCTTCATTCCTCAGGATATAACCGCAGTGTGTCAATGGCATTATTGTTTGGCTCTTGACATGCAGGATGGGAATAAAAGGAATACTGTTGCTGTGTGTGTTGAGACACCAACAATGACAGTAAATCTCGGAAACTTGTCTTTCCAGTGGGGGAAATGAGAAACAGGATGGAGGGTTCGGCTGGGGCGAATGGGCCCGTTGCAGCGCCCAGCAACCCAGCCAGCTCCAACATAAGCCCACCTCTATCCCCTGAAGAGCTTGGCGAAGAACCACGTTCATCTCTGACAGATGTCACACAGATGTGGATGAAATTTGGCAAAACCTTTGCCATCATCCTCCCCATCTACATTTTGGGGTACTTTGAGTTCAGCTTCAGCTGGGTGCTGATCGGACTTGCTATGCTGTTCTATTGGAAGAGAAACCATGGCAGTAAGGACTACAGGGTAAACCGTGCACTGGCATTCCTGGAGCACGAGGAGAAAGTGGGGCAGCAAAGTGTGCCTACAACTGAGCTGCCGCCATGGGGTAAGTCATTGTCTGTCCTTCCATACCTGATTCTATATGCAGGTGTGACTCCATGTTTCAACCCTTGCTAACATTAAATACATTGTGTGTTTGTCTCCCAGACTTCTTTGCCATGGCTTAATTAAACTGAGAGGGAACACAACCCTTTGACTTTCCTTAGTTGTTGTAGTCAAATTAATGAATAATTTAATGTGTAATTTGCCTGTTAGCAGCTTGTGAAGTCACCTAAAACAACAAGATGTGGGAAATGTAGGACAGACACTGGAACTTATCACATACTCGTCAGAACTGAAACAACAGTAGTGCTGCATTCCACTGTGTCACGTAATTCAGGAGGATTTTTGAGGCAGTATGTCCATGCTTCTACGTCTCGAAGTCGGAGCAGCATTTCTCGTAAACCACTACTTCAAAACTTGCACAAAAAGGGACGTGACCGATGACGTATGAAGCCGTAATTCGTTGCCTGAGTAGCTGTTTTCACAGAACGATCCGATTATAGTACTATAAAACTATCGGACAAATTTGATAATTATTGTACACTGGCAACACTGTTTCCATCACATATTGTACTTATATGAAATGATAATCTGTCACTTTTATCTTTATAGTGTTCCAATTATGTTTTAAAGTGAAGAGCAATTTGGTGTCAGTGTTGTAATATTCAAATGAAGGATCTCATAATCAGCATTTAACAAATCAGCTTCAGGTTCAGCAGCTAATCTGCTTTTAAAGCTTTTCGGAGGGATTAATGTACTGCTCATGTCCGTGGTCGTGGTCAGATGTACACGTTTGGTTGCCAGATTGGGTATTTCAACAGACACCGTGCACATTGGTGTCATTTTTCTCTCTGTATGCTTACGTGTGGTGTGTTTGCAGTATAGTATATACAGTATATACAAAAAAATAGTGATATTGAGTTGTGATTGGCACTGTCACTTAATTTAAATTAATTTTTATTGAGATTTTTCTTTGCAGTGATCTCTAACGGCAAGGCACCTTTGATTTGATTACCTTTTTTGATTTTTACATACATTCGTATGTAAGTATGTACTGTATGTAAGTTGGGTAGAATAGTAACAGAAAAAAGTCTGGTCCTTTCATGGTTCAATGGTTAATCTTTATCTCATCTTTTCATCATCTTTTCTTTAGACAGTGTCAACCTTGCCTAAAATGTAATGATTATTATCATCATAAATGAATTGATTAATTGTTAATTTTCTCGAGAAAATGTAGTAGAGGCTTAACAGCTAATGTCACAGGCAGTAAAAGACAGTTTCATTAATTTCACTATGAAAATTCACAGAATGTGACAAAACATGAATGTTGACTCAGCAACATTTAGTGAGCTTGCAATTGTTTTTGAGGTCAGTGTGACAGAGGTGAAGTAGATAAAGGATGTCATACAGAGGTTCTCAGCAGACTGGAAGCCTGTGGTCAAAAGTTCACTCGTGATTGTTTGGCACTGTTGCTCATTATTAGCCTGATATGCTAATCCTTCGTCATCCTTCCACTAGTTCTCCTTTAATCAAGCAGACAAAGAACTTGTCAATCAGCATTGTCTGATTCACACATCCAGATGTCATTACCTGTGTTGTTGTGTGCTAAAACATCTGCTACTTGGTCAGACACGTGGACAGAGGGACAACAGACGACGGTGCGTTAATCTAGTCTCTGCTCACGTTGGCGCTTTTCTGCAGCAGCAGCAGCTGCGTCGATGCTGCTGAGCACTGTTTTTCTCAAGGTCTTTGTGATAATGGATGTGATGATGGGATGCACCATGATGGGTTGTTGTTTTATGTGTGGTTGGTGTTCTACTCATCTTAGTTGATCAGCATCATTCAGATGAACAATTCCTGATTCTAATCTAGAAATACTGTTATCTGTCAACATGTTTATGATTGGGGAAACTACAGGACATGCTAGTATCATGATGTCACCATGTTTCTGGGTTGTTTGTATTTAAACCCACCCTGTCCCCGCACCTTTTTGTTGTAGTGTGAGTTCTGGAAACAGGAATCTCAATGGAATGCACAGTTTGTGACACAGCTGATGAGTCCGAGGGTTTGTTCTAGGCAGTTTGATGATGTTTTCCCTAAACAACTGAGTCCTGATCTGATCAGGGTGACATGGAAACACTGCGCAACCACAGTGTAACTGCTTTGCTCTGTGTTCTATTTCCTCCCTCCCTTCGTCTGTTCTCCTCCTCCTCTGTGCACTCAAATATCGTTGCATGGGTGGGGCCATACGGATCTTTGATGTGCCAACAGGCGTGACTCTACGCCACAGCCAAGAATGGAAAGCATGTGGAGGAACAGAAAGACCTTGTGCTGCTCTCTTTTTCACTCTGCTCTCAGGGGCGTTGGATTCAAAGACAGTGGTAGATAATTGTCCAAACCTACTCGTGAGCTTGTGATGTAACAGACCCTTAAAGCTTAAGTCCACCGTCTTTTGTATTAGAGCGTGCTGAAGTCTATATACAATACCAGTGTTTCCCAACCCTGGTCCACGGAGTTGGGATGCCACCCTGCTCCTACACACCTGATTAAAACACACAGTGAAGCTCTGCAGAGGCCTGAAAATGAGCTTTTGTTTTGAATCAGGTGTGTAGGAGCAGGTGACATCTAAAACATGCTGGGTAGGTGTTCCCCAAGGACCGGGGTTGGGAAACACTGTACTATACTATCCACCTGTTAGAGGCCTGCAACAGGCTTGGATCTCTTTCTACACTGTTTCTTTGCAGTTCGTCTTTCATGTTGCTGTCTGCTGAATGGGGATGATGATTAGCTTGAACACTAATCACATTTTCTAGAAACTAGAAGCCTGAGTTACTGTTCATTAGAACAAACCAGTGTTTTTAACTTCTGCCCTTCTTCTTCTTCAGGCATAGGAAGATGCCCACTTGCCGCTGGTCAGATCACATGACCGCCACACAATACCACTGGAGAAACAACAACCCTTTAAAATCACACAGAAATATGTAATGAAGCCTGACTACCAGTAACTATTCATTGGTCATTGATTGAGTTCATGTTAACGGCAGTCAGCCAATGTGCAGAGAGCATCAGGACCTGTGTTTATGGAGACAGATGGATTGTATCAATGGTGTAACAATATCTTGTTCTCACATGCATAGTGTTAAAGTAAAACAAAAATGTTGCCAGCTATTGAATAAAAAAACTGAAGAAAAATCTAAAAAAAATAATAAGAATTTAGATATAGATAGACAAATCAAGTGTTCAGATGCACAGTTGTCATTAGTGACACAGAACAGGAAATTGAATGAGTTTGCAACAAAATACATCCTGGGCCAGTAGCAACAGTTCTTTATTTGCTTTAAAAAGCAAATAATAATTATTTGCTGTATTTGCTTCCTTTAAAACAAGTCTTACTTTGAATATTTTCTTTTCTTCTTTTTCTAACAACAAATTGTCACCTTCGGTGATGCAATCAGCTTTGGCCCTAATAATTCTACAAAATGATATGACATCATGAATGTTGCTCAGTAGTCAGAACCAGATTCTGGGATGATGTAATAATTAACATCAGTGAGATAAACAGGTTGTACTCCATTAGCTTCACTGACTGTTTACATCCAAATCGGTCAGAATGATGTGTTTTCCTCGATATTTCCCTCCCTTGAATATGATCTTCATCCTCGACAGCGAGTCCTTCTTCCTCTCTCTTCCTAATTATAGACATCCGCATAGTGCAACAGTCTCGTCGTATGAGTTTCATGATTCTGCACCTTTCAACACCTTCTGCAGTCTGAAAGCGAAGCTGATTGAACATATATCCTCGTTGTTTTCCTTCTCTTCTCTTGTACAAGGCCCCCGTCCTTTTATCTCAGGTTTATTTTTGCGATCAGTGACCAGTCTCTCAGCTGGCAGGAGGAAGTTCCGTTCCACGGAAACGTCTGGCCTTAATCAATAATGCCAGCAGTACTTATCAGCATCATTCATCCTCATGTGTCACACTCCACACATGCTTTGTGTGAGGGGTGTGTCAGGTGAGGAAGGTTAGGATTTCCAAACAGCTGTCAGAGTTGGACTGTGAGTCTCACCCATTTGACCCACGTGAACACAGACTGCCACACATAGCTCACACTGACTCGCACTTGCCTCCAGACTGTTGCACTTGCAACTTGAGGGGAGCATTAAAGCTAAAGTATTACAGGATTCCATTCCCAGCCAGGTTAAATGAAGCATTCCTATCTTGACATCAATAATATGCATACATCACTTTGGAGTCATACACATTTGATGTGCTTTAGCAGCTACATGAACTAAACGATTTCATATGATAATGATAGGAATGTGTGTGTGTGTGTGTGTGTGTGTGAGAGAGAGAGAGAGATAACTTGATAACTGTATTTTATCTTAAATTTAATGCGGTGTGGATGAGCATCACATTTAATATTATACCCAGACAGGCCACCAGCTCCCTGCCTGCTGCCTGGTTGCCTAGCAACGGTAAACTAGCTAATTAATCGCCTGTATTGGTAATAAAAGTGATAGCGAGTAGGTGGTTACAGTGAAGGAACTGTACAGCAGAGACAAGCTGAAGTCATCTTTTAGTTGA
>NW_027614182.1:0-25000 GCF_965212315.1 Lampetra planeri
ATCTTGCAAATATAAGAGCAGTTTGGTGGTTGACAAATAAACAGCTTCCGAGTTTAGAGGGACACTTCAGCTTCAGCTACATTTCCAGCTCGCATTGTGTGAGACTTTTGCAGCAAGGACTGCTTGAACTCCCACAAAGGATTGAAACTTAATGTCAGACAAACTGTAGAATAACTTCACACACAAGCATATGTGCATTTACTGGCAGAGTCGGTGACGCTCTTCTGATTGCTAATTAGTACTTGAATCAACTTATCTGGAGCCAAACAAGTTTGGGATTTCAAATATGAACGAAATGTCAATGTCACTGATGGCCTTTTCCCTCTCTTCACTTTTGTTGCATGTTTCCTTTCCTCCTTTCCTCCTCTGTTGATAGAGATGGTCAGGTGCCCCTCTCGCACCTCAGCAGCAGTCATTTTTGTCCAAATGTTCAGTATAATAAATGACGCACTAGAATCCCCTGCATCCTTCAGTCTGCAATGCTGCGATAAATATCAATTATCCAGTGAGACCTGACGAGTGATCACGGGCTGTGACATGTTCAGTAAGTGCATATGAGTGTGTTAGTCAGAGACAGAGCGCAGCTTCAAATTTACATGCAATCTGGCCTAATTAAGAAATATGGAAAAGGTTCAAGTGCTGTGACGAGTCATCTATTGACCTTCTCATCACCGTACAAGACACCGAGATGAAGAGCAAGGCGGGCTGGAAATGTGGCGCAGCTCTGTCAAGGGAACGAGGAACATTTATAACGAGAACAATAAAGTGGCACCAAGAGCAGACGGTGAGATCCTCCTAATAATTGGTTCCATTAAAGCCTTTAAAGTGCAACTCTTTCAGATAAGGCAAGGCATTGTCCAATTTCTCATCTCCTTGTCCTGGTAATTTAGTCAGGCTAAATGATGCTTACAGACACCCGCAGGACCCCGTTCTTGAACCAGACAAAAGAAATATCATCTCATCCAAAGGTTTGAGTAATCTGGAATTAAGAAATTTCCAGAGGATTGTGTTGCCGATGTACATTGCTGCAGAGTTTGAGGAGATGGAGACAGGGAACATGAGAAAGACAGTAATATTTGACAACTGTCCTTATCATTTACTCTTCATACATAAGCCTGTGAACAGTATTGCACTTTGTCTAATAACTGGAAGGTTGGTGGTTTGAATCCCGTCCTATCTCAGTGGTGATGTTGGGTCCCTGGGCAAGACACTTCACCTACATTCCCCTGAATTGGCAGACAGGTTTCTATCAGTCTGCCACAGGGCATGTAGCCACATGTAGCCACCCATGTATGAATGTGGAGTGAATGAAAAATGTATCTACTGTAAAGCATATTTGGGTTCTAGAAAAGTGCTATATAAGACAAATCCACTATTATTATTAATCCAAGCTATCTGATTCCACACGTTTGAATAACAACTGTCATTTTGCATATTGTCTTTTCTGTTTCTCAGTGTTTTTTGTTGTTAACTTAAAACGGCAGCCAGTGAAAGTGAGCGGATTTTTTACCACAATAACACAGATCAGCTCGGCAACCTTTTCTGCTAACTTCTCCAATCAAAAATCACATATTGGATGGTTGAATTTGGAAGGCTAACACAGAATCGCCATTCTGAGACTGGCGATTCTGTGTTCTTTGTTTACTTCGGGTGTTAGCGATTCAAAGTGAGCAGATCTCAGTAACGCAGTAACTCCAACGAGATCAGTATCATTTACCACTCACTTTGTTCATCAAAAATTGCTTTTTGGATGGTTCTCTTTGCTCAGCAGACAAGGAAGTGCAGATCAGGTATCGTCCCTTCTTCTCCATTTTTGGTGAATTCCAGCGCCACCTATTGACCTGGAGTATGAATTACAGCCAGTAGTTCATACTCCCTTTGGATGTGTATTTTCGAAAAGGGAGGAAAAAAGGGTTGTTTTTGTACGTGTGGACATGGCCTTTAAATTCCTCCACATGAGGCAGGACCTCCCCCTGGCCTGGAGTGAGCAATCTACCCTTTTCCTGTTGGGAATCATGGTTTTGGACATGGAGATGCTGGTCCTGATCCCAGCCGCCTGGAGGTCACTGCCCAGTGAAACTAAGCTGACCTGATCATCCGCGGAAAGCAAAGACGAGATCCTCCCACCACCAAACTCAATACACTCCGCTAGTTGGCAGTGCCTAGAAATGTTGTCCATAAGAATTATTATCAGAACCAGCTACAAGCGGAGTCCAACCCTCAACAAGAACAGGTCCAACTTACTGCCAGCAATGCGGACTAGACTCATATTTCTTTACTACAGGGACTGAATGGCCCCGAACAGGGAATCATCCACCCCATATTCTAGAAGCCTTCACAGGATGCCAGGGGCCAAAGTGCAGGGATGCAACAATAAATCAAATATTATGATATCAAAATATCAGTGAATGAATGAATGAATGAATGAATGACGGTATTATTTCATTTAAGCAGCAGTGGGTGGGATCACACTGGATGTGCAGGGCCAGTTCAGACAGAAAATGGCTGATTATTGGGACAGACTAATGGAGAAAGAATGACTTTGAGATAGTGGATGATCATTCACTTTTTTTTAACGTTTACTTATTAATATTGTGACATTCTCATCATGACATTGTTTCAATCAAAGCAAAAGACAAATGGGCAATCACAGAGTTTCAAATACACTATTTAACACAACACAACAGCGCTATGACAGAAAGTGTTTGCACAGGTGCACTCAAAGCTTATTGTGCTTGATATATGATATATCTTGTGACTTGGGTCAAATAACGTCATTTTTTGCAGTTGTGTTTTTTATATGCAAGTTTCATGGACGATGTGATTGTTTGACTCAGAGGACATTTTGAACATTTATGCTGCTCTGTACAGTCAGTATACCTTCAATAGAACAGGTACCTCTCTGCTTAAAAACAGCACAGTGGAAAAGCGTTCTAAAACCATGTGTGAAATTAGTACAAATACCACAGAAAATGACTACATTGTCTTTGATTGCTTTGGTTTTGACAGTCTGCTTGCTCTTCCAGAAAGTAACTGCAGTGATGTGTTAATCTGTTAAACCACGAAGATGACATGAAAAGTAATATGCCAAAACATTAAAGCATTCCAAATACATCCCAGAGTCTAAAATGAATTTCCAAACAACAAAACAGACTCTGATAGTTTTTGATGGGACACCCCCCCCCCCAAGCCCTCAAATAGACAACTGAGAGCTGTTTTAACAGACAAACATTGGCATATGTTGACTGTAACTTCATACCAAAGCAAGAACTGATCACACCAACAACAAGAGACTCGCTGTGTAAACATTTCACAACAAAAGGAATAAGACAAAATCACCATGGGTTTGTGTTGACGGGTGATCGATGCTTTGAAACGCAGCAGTGGGTATTGTCACATGCCAGAGAGCTCTGAGCTTGCAAAACTAACTACTCACCATCTCTGTGATATCTCTTTTGCTAACAGACTCATTTGGATAAATGGGATTTTTTTTTTTTTGCCCTAATAATATTTGGTTTTTTTTCCATTTTTTTTTGCAGTCTTGTATTGTCAGCGGTAATTACAGTTGTCTCTGCTCTATAAGCTGTGTAGAAATATTACATATTTAATTAGAATATATGCGCTCAAATTATCAGTGACCTCACACTGCAGCAAAAACACAGGCAGGAAGTACATATATTGCAGCTGAGGAGGTTTTTGATACAACATTTTCTTTGAGCGGAAAACTCAAATTAGCACAGGTTTTGCATGGACCTGATTTTATTTGTCACTCACTTCATCTCCTGTGTGAAAAACGCAGGCTAAAATGAGCTTCATGTGTGCACGCACACATCCAATTTCACCATTACTTTTTCTTTCTTTCGTCTCGCTGTCTGTCTTACACACACACACACAGAGGGAGAGAGAGAGAAAGAGAGACCGAGAGTACATACACATGCAGCTATTTCATCCTTCCGTGCCAGAAGGCTTTTGTTTTCCACGATGCCTTGCATTTCTGACATCAAAGGGCCCTCACAGTTGACTCTGGATGAGCCTGTTTGACGTCACCACATTGTTGTGTCAAGTTTTTCACTTCAATCGTGTGTTTACCTTGTTTGATAAGTGGAACCAAGACTCTTGAACAACTGTGAGAGGACAATAATGAATAACTGAAGAAACGCACTACGATTCCCATGATAAAGACAAGGAGGTTAGATGTGGCATAAGCACTTAATGTATACACACAGATGTTAGGACTACAGTTAAGGGGCCCGATTTCATAAGTATTCCTTGATATTCTTTTTATTAAGGAGATATAGTATGACATCATTCAACTATTATTGGTAGCCTGTCCTCCTTAAACTGCTTTTGTTTATGAGTGTGTGTGTGTGTGTGTGTGTGTGTACATTTGTGTGCATATGAGTTGTTTCAATGGCTGCATCGCCTTACTTGATTTATTCCCTTTTCTCACAATCAACTATTTTATGGTTGAATTGTAAAAAACAATCTGGATTTTAATGTGTGATGGATAACGTCACTTGCCGCTGTTTATTTGGTCATAAAGACTTGTGGAAAGTCATCAAAAGCAGTCAGGAAGGTCAGGGACACAGAGTGGGTGGGCAGCAAAAACATGCAGGAAAAATGGCAGCTGATTTGTATGGTGGCTTTGAATAACTGATGAACCTGTGAAATCCAAAGTCTTGTTAAAATTTTATAAACATGGCTGCAACCTTTTGGCTGCAAGTGAAATATGCACATTGTTCCTCATACCAAAATGGAGCAACCATGTTTGACAATGTGCAGTGCAAACATTTCAGTCAAGATGAAGTCATATATTTTACTGAGTATTAAATACCCTCTATTCTGCAGTGGATTTATAAAGCTAAGGAAAATTATCACTTCCAATTCACCTGCAACATTCATCTCCATAAATGTCATTCAATAACGCATCTTAACACAATAAACATACTGTATGAACGGCTATGACGAGTAGTGTGTATTTATATTACAACTGCTGAGGACTACTTCATTTCTCTTTACTGTGTTCACAAAACCGTGCAAATATTATTTGTTAGTTATTTCCCTTACATAAAATCAAAATTAACTCCAGTTGAATGATAATAAACCAACTTAAAACTGACAGTGCGTTGTGACATGACAACCCTCGTTTTTTGATTTGTCGTCAGACAAAGAAATTCTGCAACTGTGTTTCAGAATTCTATTTTAATATACTTTTTTGCGACCATAAAGGCACTGATACAGTACATTTAGCTATAACACAATCAAAGCACAACACAGTGATTGATGAAAGCAAAGGAATAAAAGATTTGTTGTGTGAGTATGATGATTTATTTGCTTTGCTGCCAAAACAAATCAAAACAAGATACATGTAAGCTATTGTCATCAAGATGACACTTGTAATGTTGTACTATGCAAACAAAAAGCCTTACAAATACATTTCATTTTAATACAACCTGTATGACTGGAAGCATTGCACAATGTGTAAACGCTGTGATTGGACTCTTTGTGTCACATGCCAGCTCAGAATGACACTCCAATGTTTGCAGAGAAGTCCTAAAGGTGACTTGAGGGCAAAAAAAAAGATGCCGATCTTACTGTGGTAACAATATCCGCTCACTTTGGGTTGCAAAGGTTTGAAGTATACAAAGAAAAAGACAGATAACTGGAAAAAAACAAACACAGTGGCAGGATTCAATACAGAGCGATGCAGACAGACACACAAGCACAGTGTAGCCACTCACAACAGCGTAGGGTGCTGTGTGTTAACTGAATGCAGCAACATAAATCCAGCTTGAAACGTGACTCAATATTTTTTGTTGTTAATTCATTGGTGTGGCACAGTGGCAGTGACATCTGCTCACACTAGCCACTGCTCTTTGATACAGTGTAATAGGCTCTTATCACATGTTGAACCATAAATACACAAACCCTTTCTCATGTTATTTAGTACACAGTATTCTTGTCCTGAATTTAGCACCCGCAGGACATTCCCCTTGAAGACTCAGTGAGGCAGACATCATATATATTTGCATACATTTAATGCCCCGCTAACACCCAGACACATATGTTATGTACACACACACACACACACACATACGCAGACATATGTGTGCATCTACATACGCAAACAATTTTACAGACAGACCAAAACACAGACTGTACCCCCACACACACATGCCCCAGACATAATATTCCGAGTAGCCTTCAAAACGCAATGTTTGGGTCAAGCAGACTTGCACTTCTAAGTAATTTATAATATGCTTTACTCTAAGGTATTGCACAATCTCATTATCATTAGATTTTTGCATATTTAACAACAGCTTTTAATTAGAAGGTATTTTATTATTCATGCACATAATTTGAGGCGAGCTCAGCCTGCATGCTTTTCACTGATGAAGATAGAGAAAGATGAGGTGGGAAAAACAAACATGCAGCCTTTTTTTCTCCCAGAAAAGGAACATTTTGGTTTTTATTTTTAACTAGTAACTGATTCTGCATACTTCTCTGGTAATGGCTCTTTTAATTTTGCTAATAGTTATCATGTTGTGTACCTTTTTGCGTTTGCTAAATTCCTAGCTCTGGGATTTGTTTCCCGATGCTGCAGCTGTAAGTAGTTTGGTGTGCTTTGGCTCTCAACATAGTAGCATTTGCTGCGGCTATGCTCCTTGATGTATTATTAAAATTGGAAATGGACTCCAGGGGACAGCATCTAGTTATGTGCTTTCATTTGCCGAATAAACCAAGCGTTGTTTTCATCTTTGCTCATGATTGTTAATGGCGCCGCTGATGAGAGGGGTGTGTGTGTTTTCTTTCACTCCCTTTATCAGCGCCGGCCCGTTATTATGCAGGCCAAATAGCCAAGCTGCTGATTTTGTTTTAGGTTTTCAATTAGTCATTTGTCTAAGCACATCTGTTACTGGCAGAAGCCCAGAGTATGGACGAGTCGCTGTCACCTGCTCTGGGGATGATGGAGCACAGAAGCAGCAGGGCTATCACGGCCCCATGGTGGCGGACAACCACTTCAGAGCTCTTCAGGGATATGTCCTGGGTCCCCTCACATTTTACAGCCAACTCTACAGAGAGAAGGTGATTTCGGAAACAACCACAGCCTGAAACGCCCCACCACCCCACCACCCCACCAACTCCATTCCTCTTCTCTGATAAACCCAAGCCTGTGAAGGACCCCCCCCCCCCCCCCCCCCATGTAGCAGTAACTAAAATAACTGCCATTTCAACACCAGTTTGAGGTTCAGAGACCGCAGTCACAATTCCACCCACAGCAGACAATCATCTGCATACATCTCTCAATATAGTTTGTGTTTGCTTTTTATTATGATTTAATGATTTATGTATGGCAGTCTGCTTATTTTTCTCTCCCCATGAGTACTAAAATTGATGAATATACAATGTGCCTTTCTTTGAAGGGCTGTGAGTGCAGAGCTGTTTTAATGCGGACCAATGCAAATAAACAGCCTATTTCCTGAGTTGTCCCCGCAACACTTGAAGTCAATGTGCTATTTAACTCTGGTCCTTTCTCACACTGAGATGTGTGATCACATATCTGTAGCATATTACATATAATATGTGTATGTATTCTGTGCCACAAGAAACATTAACATTGCCAAATTCTCATTTAATATTGAAGCAAAACAGTTGTGTGTGGGAAGCATCAATATAAAGAATTATTCTCTATGACTTATATCTGCACCAGGATATCGTAGTACTGTGCAGCTCGCATCATCAGAAGAATAAAACGCCTGGGCTGCCATGAAACAACAGCATGGTGAGATTTAGAGTGACACAAAAGCACTACGTCACTTCAAAAGTCAGCAAGGCTTTGTTTCATTATGGTCAGCAATTTCCTGAAGCACTGAGGTTGTCCAACACCTCAATCATATTAACGGCCAGCCCATTTTGGGAAGTGAGACAGTAGACAAAGCCCAGTAGAGCTGCAGCCAATCTTTGATTGTCAGAGTTCAGGGACTGGGGGGGTGGGGGGTTCCGTCAGCAGCACCATCATGTCCGACTGATCCAAGAGGGACTCCCAATGGGCTTTAATAAAACATTTTAGTCATTGTGGAAAGTAATGACCAACAATGTAAACTTGTGACTCGACAACAGATGTTGGCATGCTTAGTGGAAACAAGGTGCTGTAAAATTAATTTCATTTGAATTATTTACTGCATGCATTACGTGCTTGAGGAAGTAGATTGGGGCGGGGAGGAGTCTGTGTGTGTGTGTGCGTGTGTGTGGATGTGTGTGTGTGTGTGTTGGGGGGGGTTTGCAACAACAACAGAAATGTATTCAATTAAAGGTGAAATAGTGGAATAGAAGGTGGGGGAAATGGCAAAGCGAGCGATCACATGTGTTTTCTCTCGAAAAATCAAATAGAAATCGTAACAACTGCTGACATTGCCCCTGTGATTTATATTTAATAGGGTTTTACTATTTTATATTGTCACTTCAAAGGTTGTGCCAGGAAAACTTGCTAGAGATGTTTTCCAAATTATATTAAGCCAAATTAATATCTGGGCTAAGAAGTGAATGGGCACTGTTTTTCTTCTTTTCTTGAAAGGGACTGAGGAGAGAGAGAGAGAGAGAGAGAGAGAGTTTTCTCAAATGAAATTAAATTATAATGATTCTAAATAGAAATATGTTTCAGCAGTACTTCATTTGAACACACGAGTGCACTTGGATAGACAAACAGATGAATACAGAGAGACAAAGGAAGGGAGACGTAAAGAGACACAGAGACAGAGAGATGAAATAAGTCGTCATTGAGGGTAAGCTGCTCTGCAGGGGAAACAATGGTGGCTGATGAGATGGGGATGTACATTTTCATTAAAATGTATCAATAAATCAAAATGGTTCATTCACCCAGATAAAACTAGTCGTGAACACAGGCTTCCAATATGTTTAAATTTAAGGGGGACGGGAAGTTAATTGTGCCACTCATGGGTAAAAACACTAGTTTCCATTAAATGGCACAATGACGGTCATCATATCCAACTAACTAGAATGTGCTTAGCTAAAGATACTTTCTGGAAATTTTGAACCCCTATACATGTTCTCCTGTCTATTTGAATTCTACACAAAACATAGCTAAAATTAATATCCAACACACATCCAGTCTTATAAGAGCATTATCTCATCACATTATCAAGTGTTTCCAAAGACAAGCCCTTCACAGGTCTGTTTGTCCACAGAGGAGGATGCTGTGCCAGTGGGCAGCTAGCATAGTGACGCCATCAGAGAGGGTAAATGCTTCACCTGGATTTCCTTCATCACCCTCACCCCGCAGGCAGCAGCCCAAACAGCACGTAGCTGCTGTTACACATTCTGCAATGTGGAAAAATAGCGGGCAGCTATTTATATGAATATATTTCCTCTTGTAGGTGACCCCCACCCCCCACCCACCCACCCCTAAGTTATTCATCTATGTGTTTATTTTTCTTTTAGGTGTCCCAGTCTTGGCTGTGCAAAGGTTGTCTTTGTTTGTGATGGTCCTGCAGAACAGCTCAGCTGAGTGTGAAGTGCTGGGATACAGGAAGTGGGGTTGCTCTTTCACCCGAGCCTTGTGATGAATGGAGACACTTAACAATGGTGTATCCTGCGACCTGGACCTGGAGCTGCTGACATCGACTTGTCCACACCGTGTGTGTCCTCTTCTCTTGCAGTGGTTGCCTACCGCCTCCCGAACGCTACAAATTTGACGATGAAAGACCCGCACATTGAGGTTAGTTTTTTACTGATTGTTCAAAATGCAACGTTAATGAGGGCGCTGCAGAGTATGATGGCTAAGAAATAATCCCAGGTATATATATTTTCAGATTTCTTCCATCCATGTTTGTGAATATCAGTCTCAGATTTGTTTGGCTTGCTTGTCCCTCTTTCAAAAATAGGGCTGTGCACATGTGAGTGTGTGTCTTTCTATTATAGATACCGATTGTGTCCTTGACTTGTTACGGGCAGTATATGGCCACTAATAGTGTGAGCACTTTACACAACCGATGTCATTTGAAGTTCACAGTAAAGTCTGAGTGAGAACGAAAGACAACCAAAACCCAAAACACAACCAGCTGTGGCACTCCGGTGATGAATGCTGCATCAGCACTGCCCATAACACAGGCACATGCACACACACAAAGAACCCATTACCCCATTACCCAAACAGTCTGAAGTTTCACTCACAAACACTTATGTATTATTACTAAAAATCTGACAAAGGACCCGGTTTGTCTTAGGGATCCAGATTTCACCACAACATCCATCTGTCAGCAAACCATCTCCATTATCCTTTGAATCACAAGTATGACTCAGCCTAACGCAATGCCACATGTTCCTAACACAACCATACACTTCTGACCCAAACCACTTTACATTACTTTGCCGATTGGAAGTGTGCTAAAGTTTAAAAACGTTGTCAGCTTATTTGTGGTTTGCCGCAAGTATCAGGATCACATTTCTTCCCGTTCCTCATATGGAAACATATTGATGAATGTGGCCCCCTCTGTCGTTACACTTGAGATGACAGTCACATTTGTCAAGTAGAATTTCCACTTAAAAAAAAAAAAAAAGGCAGACATTATCTGGAATTATTATCAGCTTAACTTGCCCACAGATGTCTCAAAGAGTGTTAAAACAAAATCCCCAAAGTATGTGTTATTAACATTTCTTATCAGTGACTCACAATATAATCGGAGACAAACACACTTTTATAGAAGCCCAACAGACAAATAACTAACACCAAAGACAGCAGATGTATGACACACTTTTCACCCCTCTGCTCAAACAGCCAATCAACTGTCATACCACAACACTTGTAAAGTCAATCTGCTGTTGAATCATGCTGGAGCAGAAAGCAGGAGCAGAAAGACCTCTAATAAGCACCAACACTTAATGAAATCCAACCACGAAATTAAAGCTCCATGCAACAACGATCAGCTACTTTGTGCATTTTGAGTCTCTGGATGTTAGTGGAGTCACAAAGGGCCATAAAGCTAGTCCATCACTTCTGTTCTGAATCTTAAACAATGCGTCTAATGTAGAATTGTGGGTCACTGAAGTCTGCATTGAGCTGCAAGACAAGTAGTTTGCACAAGATGATCTTGTTTGCAGAAGTTCCAGGTGATGTACTGAATTTATTTTGGGACACAAAACCCTTAATATCAGTTTTGACTGGTGACATACAGAACACGCCGGACATCTTAAAAAATGCATGTATTGTGTCGTAATATGAGATGAAGTAACTGCACAGAGGGATTACTGAGATCGCAACTGAGTGATGGACTTTGATTTCAAAAAAAATAAGAATAAAAAACGATGCACTGATAATACATTAATAATAATAATAATAATAATCTTCATCATTTGATCGTACGCATAGTAGTAAATTCAAAACCTGCAGAGTGAGAAAACACACACACACACACACACAAATTCTGGTAACCGTGTGGATAGAGAGGTTTTCCTCTCACACAACTTGGGACAGCCATGCCTATTCAAAACCCATTAGACAAAGTGTGACGTTGCCACGGTAGCAGATGTTCTTTACCCTTCTCCACATTTCTAACCTATTTCTTCGTCACTAAACCACCAAACCCCACTTGGTCCCATATCTCCACAACAGCACACAAACCAGCACAAGACAAAGAGAAACAAGATGAATTAATATCAAGAGGGGGTCCCAGCGGTATTGAGAGGGGAATGTTTTTTGTTCTGGTTGAAAATATTTCTCACTTTTTAGTGGAGCACGCTCTGCTCCCACATGTATTGTCTGGCTGTGATCATGTGTCAGAGCTGTACAAGTGGGATGTGGGGCCGGGTGCCCGGCAGGCTTGTCTGAAGCAGACGGCTTGTTTGCGTGTACTTAACAGCTCCTCACAGCTGTGTTCTTTCCAAATGTAACAGGAGAAGACCTCATCCATCAGAAAAAGGCATTCTCCCTTTCCCCCTCCTGTTTTCTTTCTCCTCTCTTCTTCCTTCCCTCCCCCAGTTTTTTCGTTCAAGTGCCTCCATTGCAAAAATGTCAGCTAACAGGCAAGGGGTCACTTCAGAGGTCAACTTGTGAATCGGCGTGTTAGCTTGGCTTTTCTCTCTTTTCAAGAGGGTGTGCATTTCTCAAGAAGTTGCTTATGAGCAAGTCACCCAGGCTCAAGGCATGTTGCGGGAGTGAAATTGGATTGTGGACTGTGACAACACAGAAGTAGCCTGACTAAAAAGTGACTTGTTCAACAGCTTTTCTGAAGCAAAGCTTCGGGTTAACACACAGTTCAAAGCTTACTGACGGCTGTTTTGGTATAAAAGGTATTAAGTTGTCATGGCTGAAGTTCAGGAAAAAATACATCGTTTAAGGATGTCTGTTTCAAGGGTCAGCTGATCAGAATTCACAGCACTCTGTCTCATCCTGTTCTGTCTTGAATCTGACCTGTCACACTCTAAAACAAATGTTCAGAGGTTAATGACTGCATACTGTCGCGTCATTTCCGTGCACATCATATTGTCATTAGTCACTAGACATACATCGTAACCTTTATGCCACTGATTAACCCTGAGGCCTCGAGAGGAGGTGGGAGGAATAGTTTCCAAAGACAAGAAACCCAACTAGGGTGGAGGGGCTGTGCTCACTTTCACCAAAGAGGCCCCTCCTCTGGTCTGACTCAGTGCACAGCCTGTAAATGTTTCACTTTGATTTAACATACAAGACAATAAATTAAGGGACATTTATCAAAGTTGCTTTGTAGCAGGCTGACAAAAGCCACCTTATGCATAAATTACTCACAAATATTTTGAGTAGCTGCCATCTACATAAAGTTGACAATGAGGATTTACGCACCGAGAGTGATATGTGTAAGTATATTTTCCTGATTAGTCGTTGTATTTTGCATTCTAAGCACGAGGTTAAGTTCTTGTGTCGAGTGACACAATGAACGCAGAAGAGGAATGTGCTATATTCTTCATTACCTGCATCAAAATGAAGTGATGCCATGAAATATAGTGCATAAGTGCGGCATAAATTTGATGTCTGTAATTTGTTAAGAACCACAAGCTGGCCTGCACAGCATAATGTATTTGTTGCACTGTAGTAAATGTCTACTACGACCTTTTTTTATTTCTGTTTCACGTAATGTTGGTGTACAAAAGTTATACCCAGCTGCAAATACAGAAAATGTGTTGATATGCTATATGGCTGAATAAAAATGATATAATGTGACGCATAAAGTGCTCAGACAAAAGCAAAACATACACTTGAAACTCCCACCACACAATATAGAACTCATGAAGGTGACATGCTGACAAGCGTGCATTCACGTATTGCCTTGTCTTCTGGGAACAGACTAATTGCGCTGGAACAAAAATAGAGCTGCATAAGTCAGAATGTGCTCCTGGAGAGACGCCCCCAACCCACAACCCACCTACCAACCCCCTGCTGCTTCTTGTGATTTTCTTTATGCCTGTTGTAATAAAAGTGCAGACACTAAGTAAAAATGTCACATTCTGAACTCTCCTGAGAGTCCTAAGTCAATTCAGCTGTGAAATCTGAAAAGATCTGGGACTGTGTGTGTGTGTGTGATACTCCGTTTATATCCATAATGCCCGTGACGTCTGCTCATCCAAACAAGTCACAATCATGTGCAAGGTGTGATATCTCCAACTTTGGTGCCAAAACTTGGATCCTAATATGTGTGGCCCGTCTGCTTATAACACTGATATAAGAAAGGCCTTTACAACATGCCGAGGGAGTTCTCGATTTCCAGCGAACACACGAGAACCACACCCCCTGTTTTCTCCCGCTGGTGTGTTTGTGTGTTTTCTGGGCTCCACATGCCTTGCAGATGTAGACAAGAGAGTGGGAGAAGGAAGGATTTCTGCCCGTTCTGGTTAACATGCACAAAAGCTATCTGCACACAATGAAGTACATGTGCACGCACATAATGGGTACACACCCAAACCCAGACAGGCTGTATGACTGACAAAAACTTGGCGCCGTTTTGGAGCAATGTGGAGCCCTGCTGTGTCGACTCTATCAGCATGAGTGTGGAAGAAGAGGGGAATCGGGCCTGCTCGGGGCAGATCAGTGACTTTGGTTAGCTGCTCCTAGCAGACCACACGGCTGCTTGATTTACTGTGGTTGACACACACTGTGAGAAGTGACAGTCTCGCAGCAAGGGATGATGTGTGCAGCAGGCAGAGGGAGATTCCACTGCGCTATCGCTCCTCCTCATCTCCTAGTAATGGGACTGGAAGGAGGGAGTGAAAAAAACAGAACTTAAATAAATGCTGCTTTGTGGGTGACAGGTCCAAAAACTTTTGGGAGTCCGAGAGTTAGCACCAAAGTTGCCTGTCAGTCCATTTGAGATGTGAAGCTGGCATCTCAGACCTATTGAAACCATATGTGTGAAAGAATTTCTCTGCTGGTAAGACATTCCAAATACTGTCCCAGAGCCAAAGACTTTGTTTGGTGTTAGCCTAATTTAAGCAGTATGTTGGGGAGAGCTTGCCGTGCTTTGATCATGTGGAGATCGTTTGGTACAAATTGAACTAACCCCAGCTCCATTTCTGGTGGATCACAACCGTGGATTTGTTGAATTAAACGCTTCGTTGAATGGAGTCTGCACATGAAAAGAAAGTTGCTCTTAGGAATCTGATAGCGGGTTTTTCACCTAGCCAGCAGGTCCGCTGCTTTTATTACTTTTAAACTCAATCCACGCCTGGGCCGCGCTGCTTTAACAAGACGCGGGCTGTGGCCTGGAGATCATGTTCTGAGGGGAGACAGGCTGAAATCACCTGGGCTATGTAATAGAGAACATATTGCAGAGAAAGCTATAAGCATCATAGATCACAATGTACATTTATACATTCTCTATCCTTTGATACAACTTTTTCATCAGACCTCTGACCTTCAGCTCTGCGACAACCTTGCACACTTACTTACTCACAGCTGCTATCCAATGTTTCCCTCTCTTTTCTGTCTTCTATTTTGTTGTTTTTTCACCCAATTTACATCCCTAATAGTCCTCAATTAGAGCCTTGAACAATACATATTTACCAAGACCTTTTTTCTGTGGAGAATCATAGAAACATTTGGAACCTTTCCTCTCAGTGACATGTTTAGCCACAGCACCCTGCTGTGTCCATATGGGTTCACCGTCACACATCGAGGGCAGAGGGGGGCGCTTATCTGTGCTATTGATTTTTTTCATTGGCTCTGCTCCTCGTTTGGTAAATGAAAACATCCTGTGTGCAGGAAACAGGACTTAGACTTTTCCCTCAGTGACGTCTGCATGTATTAAAATGTGCTAGCATAAAGCAAGGAATACATTTAACAAGTAATAAATCATCAATAGGCTGTACAGTTTACTAACACATGTAAATGATTGGTACGGACAATCTAATGTTGAAAACTCAAAATATAATTGATTTGATACAAAAATGGCAAAACTAACATGTCTGAATATTTCTTCATTATCAAACAATAAAGCTGTGCAGTTGTGTGAGCAGTTGTGTGCCCATACAGCATACTGAGTACAGTTATTGCATAGCAGCTCCATAGTCACTTTGACATACATACTAGTGATAAAAAAAGGGACAACAAATGCAATATATCAGTGTATATAAATAAACATTGAATATGTACAACCATAACTACCATAACATTGTCTGTGGTGGGTTTTAAAGGGGGGGCTATTGGAGGCTGTATGTATTGTCACATGTTTCACTTCACATACTGATACTGATATGTAAGTTCCAGTGGTGGACAGCTAAAAGTGGCAGAGGATGGTATAACAGGGTGATCCGTGTCTGCACATCTACAGACTTCTCTTGGCTCCAGGTATGATCTGATTGATCACACTTCAAAGGCAGGACACAGATAATTAGGGAATGTGGAGCATTATGTGTATGATAACAACTGGGGGGCTGGACCTGTGTTCAGGTGACCCTGTGTTCAGGTTGGTCTTTACTCTGTCCTGAGAATCACTCATTTACATGCCCTTGTAGTGGAGAATAAAAGAATCCTGCATATAGCACAGACCAGCATAATGAAGCATGTGTTTTAACACTGCACTCTGTCAACATATTAGTTTATACTCAGAAAGGTATTGCTTATGTTTGATAATCTGTAATCATTTCTGCAACAGTTTCATTATGAGAATATTGACCAGTTAAGACGGATTTACACTGAAGCTCCTGCGGTGCGTAATGGCTGCGCCGCCTCTCTACTCCGTTGCCAGCACAATGTCAATTCACACCAGGAAACAGCCTTGAGCCTGTCATTCATACCTTTGACCACAGGAGGTGTCGCGGGTCTTTCTACCTTTAAAGATGGGATGACGTTCATGTCATTCAAATCATTGATATCATTACATGAATTCAATATCAAAGATTGATTGTTAATGTGTGCCCTTTGAGTTTGTTCTATGCACAATTAAAAACGACTCGTTTCACTGTTTAAACTACAACAGCTCATTGTGCCATCACCATCGAAGATTTTTACACTAATTCGCGTCATCCCAATCTCGGTTTTGGCAGTTTGATCTTCAGCTGACACTGGCGGCCACATCATAGATGTCGATTTGGGGGTGGGGAGGGGGGTGGGGGGTGTCTCTGTGTCCAACACATTTCAAACCAAACTGGACGCCCCTGGTACACACAATGAATTGATCTTGGACAAGTAAGTCATTGAGAGTGGCTCTGGCCCACAATCGAAGATAGGTCAAACAACACCTCATATGGCATTTTACATTGTATTGACTTGATTGTAGCATGAAAACTGGAGCGGAAAATAAGGAATGAGAATTAAAAAAAAAAAAAGTACAATCAAGAAAATACCAGGTTTGGTTGGGAGTAAAAACTGAGGTTTTGGGACTCCTTGCAGGAGCTAAAAGGTGTAGTGGTTGTAGTTGTAGCTTTTTGTGGTTAAAGTAGTGGGCTGGCCTTAATGGATTTGTGATGATATATCTCTGAATTCTTGCCTAAGACCCCTGACTGGGAGTGGCTCAGGATGCTTATCACTGTGGACATCTTGGCCCAGCTTCAGGGTGTGGGATCTGGTTTCACCTGCCCATGGGAGAAATCCACCAGGACTGGAGTATCTGGGGATTAGTAGAGATGACCCTGGGAGCAGCAACAGCAACATTTGAGACCACTAAAGAGGGAAAAGTTGTTTGACCTTGAGGCATGCACAAGGTGAAAACTAAGAGAGATTATTAGATTAGTCAAAGTGTACCATTACAACTGGATGTAGCCATTTTAAAGAGTGGAAAGGAAATATATGTGGTCGTAATAGTATTATGGCAAAAAACATGGATTAAGACAACTGGAGCATCTCAGCATGGACAACAAAAACACATGTTTCAATTATATTCATAACCTCCATAGAGGTGCACATGTGTTGACAAAGCTCACTAAACAAGTGACAAAGTATCATCATGGTGTTGCCTAAGCTGAGGTGAGTGAGTTATTCAGGTTACAATGAGTCAGAAGTTGCCCTGCAGCAAACCAGTCACAGTGACACTTATTGAGACCACTCAAGGTCACAGCCCAGTTTCCCTCATGGCTGTCCGACATGTCTACAGGTCTAAGCCTAGAGGACAGATTAAAACAACGCACCCAACAAAGACCAGCGCCTGTGCCCCCATGCATCTACCCTCTCAAAAACCTTGCAACCAGAGAGCTCCTAAAGGACTCGTCACCTTGTCTCTGGGCTGGAGCGCCAGAGCAGAGAAAGCCGCCACTTCAATCATCTAAGGTCAAGGGTTATGTAGGTCAAATACCTTGGCTGAGAACCCCCAAACCTCCATGTCACAGTGACAGGCAGTGGTCAGTGTCATGGGCCAGGCCCTGAATACACCCAACCCAGTTCCAGTTGTGACCAGAGAAAATAGGCTTATATTGGGATATCAATACCATGGTTCAGTGATGCGGCTCCTGAACAGCTCACATAAAAACAACTTTGAGTGATATGTCAATTATTGTGCTCTGTTATTAGTTGACCAATTACTCTTAAATATCCTTGAGTTATTTCATTATATAGTTTAGTATAAAGTTTTTATGGCATACGTTACACACTCATACACATTTATTCTAGTCTTAAATGGAGATCATGTATTGCGCGAAATAGCAACAGAGTGTGATTGTTCTTTCTTTCTTTCTACATTTCACAAAAAGCTGTATGGACACAGTTTGTAAGGCTGTGTTAACAAGATAATCTAAAAGTCAGGAGGGTGTTTTTTAACAAGGGGTGTTTTTTATGATCTCTGTTACAATAAAATGAACAGGTAAAACAGTGAGTGATTAAAGATAATGAAGAACAGATATGGCTGACACCATCCTCAAGATCTCCAATGAAAGATTAGACTGCACTTTGAAGAGATTTACTGCCTCTGTAAATCAAGACTAAATACTTATTATTTGAAGAGCTATTAGGGGCGCAGTGGCCCACTATGTGCTAGCCTGTTTACGATTAAAAAGGGGGCGGGAAAGCGCATTGGGGATTTCATTGGGGATTTTATAAGGGAGCCCCCGTATGCCCTGGAATTCCAACACTTGAGAAGTAGCCCCCTGCAAGCGTGTTGTGTGAACATGTATGTCTTTTGTGCAACAAACATTGTGACATGACAAAAGCCTGAGTGAAAACAGATCACATTGAGCCTGCGTGTAAGTCCTTCAATACCCCTGACATCCTGAGTCTGAACTCTGGGATAAAGAACAAAAGAAACAGAAACAGGTAAACATGTGTGAACAGCTAGCCTGTTACTTGTCGGCCTCGCTTAGCTGCTCTGTTTAGGTTTTGACAGCCACATGTTCTTCACCACTTGTATAGCTGCAGATGACTCATACATAAAAACAAGAAAAAAAAAATGTTTTCCCCCAAGTGACACAAAGTAGTGGTCTTTTTTTTTTACTCCTCTGCTTGTCATGAGCTGGTAATCAAGGCCAGAGACTCAGGACAGGCCTCAAAGAAGTGGTGGATCTCCCTGATGATAAAATCATTTACACCGAGCATACCGTTTTTACCATGTCCACTAAATGTCAACTGAGAGAGGATTACAACACTGTTGTAAATCACACAGCAAGTGGGGTAAGGCAGGAATTCTGTCCTAATACAGAATGAGGGGGGGGGAGGGGGGGGGGGTGGGGGGGAACCAAACATTTGTGTGTTTTTAGGCCTTGAATCCTTTCAAAAGCAGAGGTCAGTCAGCATAGACTAAGGTCATATGCTATAACCCCTGTAAAAATACTGCAGAGCAAGTGGTTTCAATTTGCTCTAGTGATTAAGTTCACGCCAGCCCCCCAGTGCACTGGTAAGGGTCATTTGTGCTTGGCCGAGTTACTGATGAAGCTAGGGAGGAGTGATGCTAACCGTGAGCATTGGTACTGACATGACATTAGGGAGCAATAACAAGACTGAATCATTGGGCGTGCTGCAAGTCCAGTTGAGGTTGCAGGAAAGCTATATGCGATTTATTTCTCCACCTACCCAGGCACGCCTTTGTTCAAAATATCCCAAAAGCTTAAAGCCATGCCCATCAAACCCAGACTTATAACTTAATTTTAGTCTCCAGAGTTCAGATAATTCAGGGCACTTGTAAGTCTTGGATACTTGCAGACTTGTGCCAGCTCAAGAAGCATATAACCATTTAATTAAAAGACACATTTTCCTTGAACGGTTGCAGGACGTAACCTGTTAAATGTCTGTGTTTGTTAAGAAGAGAAACTGCTGGAATTTCACAATTGTATGTAACCCGGGCCTGACAGCATCTGACACTAACAAGTCCACCTGTGCAGACAATTGGCAGTGTTGCAGTCATTTTGCAAAGGGTATGGCTGTGCACTGTTTTGGGGGTTGGCAGTGTAACGCCAGATGTGAGTTGCATGCCGTGGCATCAATAATGGAAAAGTCTTCCTAATCTTAACTCTTCTCTCAGTCACACAACCTTATGGCGAACAAAAACATTGTGTCTCAGGTAACTAAATTATTGATACAACTGCAATTTAAAATCTCCCCCACTGCAATTTTTACCTTCTCAGCTGCAGCTCCTACTGTTCATTTATTTATTTATGTATTTGTTTTCATTTGGTGTTTGGGTGTTTTTCGGAAGGGGGAGGGTGTTTTTCTACTTTTTTCACCTTTCACATCTTGTGCATTTCAGCACACTCATTTTCTGTCTGTGATATGGAGTACGGCGCTTCTGAAACAACTGTCAGGTTCAAATCAAAAATGGGTGGAGTGGGTGTAATATTGAACTACTGAACATAAGCCGAGACTTGAGCGATGGATGCAGCACCCAATTTTCCTCCCCTCCATTTCTTCCTTTGCCTTTGTCAGCTCCGGGGGTTTCTCTCTGTAGTCAGAAACAATGCGTGGGTGATGTCAACACTCGGAAGGAGATGTTCTGTACAGCGTTTTAGTACAAATGCACCCTATAATGATCATGTTTTTGTTACCTTTATGTACCCCCTGCACCCGGTTCCACTCCTCTGGAAATCTGAGCGTGGTAAACAGGCTGCTCTCTTCTAGCCAAGTATACTGACGCTCAGACTGATGGAAATGTCTCCCCACTTCTATGCAGTGTGCCGCAGCCGGTAGGTGTGTTCAGGGACTAGACAAAATTCACACACAACCCAAAAGGCTAAACAACTCTTACTGGGAGAACACACACATCCTCCACACCTACTTGAATATCACATCAGCAAATGTGAGGGTGGATTCTCTTACATCAGCTGGCACGCGTAACATACGCACATCCATTTTTCTCAAGGTAAGCTCCCACAGCTGTTCACTTAAACACAGTAAAGAGCTGCGTGTAATGCAGGACGAACAGCTTTTTTTTTTTGTTGTTGTTGTTGTGGCACCCAAACACATTCAGCCGTTCTGCTGGTGTGGGCACTTAAAACAATCCCCTGTCATGTCACACCAAAGGCCCCTTAGCGTTACAATAACAAAACAGGTTGACAAAATGAAAACTCATTCCTCCCTCATTTACGCGTCATTTCAGCCTGACCCTGGCAGTAAAAGATCAAAGAGCTTTTGAGGCCTGCTCCTATTTCAGCCTGCTTTAGAAGGACAGCTGAAGAGTTTGGCAGTCCAACATGAGCTCTGACGGGAATTTTCAGACCCCTATCCACTCGCAATGAAAACCCTGACTTCTACAGCCAAAGCACAAGTGTTGTAATGCGTTAGAGAAATAAGAACCACAGATTGACAAACACATTGCACTTATTCAGATCCTCTACAATTTAGTGCCACACATTTTCAGGAAAAGTATACTAAGATTACACATGCACTTAAGTTTGGAGAAGTAAGCTGATTATATATGTATTATTTACTTTATGACTCTGAATTACAATGGTTGCAACACACATACTTAGTCACACACATAACCATGGTAACAGAAGAAGCCCCAGGGGTGGTGAATCAATAGCGATATGCCAATCTTTATCTAAGCAACCCTCCACTCCCCATCCCTGTGTAGCCCTGTCACTTTGGATATAAATGATCTAACCTATGAAGCATTGATGAGCAGTCGCTGAGTGGCGTCGCTCTTAATTCAGTCACTTACAGAGACACGCGCACACCACATACACCATGGGCACACACCATTGACCATTAGAAAAAAAACAACGACAGAGCTAGAGCTTTCATTTCAGCTTGTGTTGCATCTTGAGTTAATGCAATATTATAATTGCAGTGTTGTCCAGGCATAATAAAATCGGAAAAAAATAAAGGCAGCCATCTCTGTTGGCGTGTCCGCCGCACTGGTCATAACACAAATGGATCAGTATTGAACAGTGTCATTGACCTCACAGACCTCTGCTCTCCAGCCAATCTGCACCAGGCCTTAGGGGTGATTATGACATTTACTCACACAGATTATAATTTCAAATGACTGTTAAAAAAATCCCCTGGTGGAGCAGACAGAGAAGAGCTATGACTAGGAGGGAGAGTGGTCAATAAGAATGGACTTGAAATAATCAATAGGAAATGGACACACAACAGAGGCCCTGCAGGCTGTGTGAATCAATAAACTGTGTTAAGTGGCGGTGTTGCCCTCCATTGATGAGCAAATGGCTGTACAGGCTGTCTTTGCCCCCCACCTCTCCCTCTCGCTCTCTTTCTCTCTGTCTTTTTCTCTCCAGTGGGTCAAACAGCGGGGCCAGGTGGTTAACCACATGTCGCCTCCAGACATTGCAACACCGGGGCTCAATCTCTGATATGCCGGAACTGGTCAGCTGGTCTGCTCTCTGCCCTGCCCTCCACCCTCAAAAGTCCCCCGGCTCCCAGTGCTGTGGGGCATTATAGGGGGTCAGAAGTCTTGCTCCTGCCTGTAATACAGTGACTAGGTTTTTCCATCCAATCTTCTATTGGATCCAGATAGTGTAATATTTGTTCACCACAACTCTATGCTATAAGCTGCAGAGGAGACAGAGCATCGCTGCTGGCACATGTGCACCCACACAGGTGCGAGATTTGTCTGCAACCTATCTGAAATATTTCCTATGGGAATAGTTTTGTTCTTTCAAAATAACACCTGTTGTGCTGTTCCACTCTGGGCCCATCCGTTCCAATGAAACAACATGTGTACAAGGGAACCAGACAAAGCAAAGGCAGAGGGAGGCTTGTGTGTATCTCTCAAGTTTTGTGATCATCACCCCCTCACCAGTATCCATCTTATTACTCCTGCCATATGACACGCACCTCAGATCGCACGACCCATGAATAATATACGACCAAGCCACCTCGGCACAGATGAAGCGCATGCAGTGCACTATGGGTAGGATACAGTGGGCTGAGATGCAGAGGTAGTCAGAAGTAGGGGAAGGATGATGAGGAGAGAGAGCGTATATACAGGTACCATGCAAAGGCCTGTGGTTGTGTGCCCTGTATATGTGTTTTATTCCTTCTTCCAGCTGCAGTCAGGGTGACAGCACACATCAGTATCAGTTCACAGTACCAGCCAACGGCACGTGAAAAGGGCAGGGTAGGGGGAAAGGAGGGAAAAGAAACAATGAAACAGAAGCACATAGCACACACAGCACATGTAGAAAAACAGTAAAGAGCAATCCTCTCAAGAGAGCTGATCAGTGAGAGACAGTTTACTCGTCTGCGCTCTGTAGGGACATGGTGTTTCTCCCTCTTGGGGTCGGCAAGAAAAAAAAAACAAACACTACTTTTGATCATCACACTGTATTCCTCACCTAGGAGCTTTTGGAGATGTGCGGGTTCTGAACACAGCACGCCCCTGTCTGGTGCTTGACTAAACACATATGGGTGATAGCACACTGGGAGACACACAAACACAGAGAAGAATTGAAATACAGACATGCACAGGGCGTATGCACAGAGGTATATCAAGCAGCATTGCAAAGGATTAACGGGTAAAAACATGTAATCCTGAATAGTTCTTTCAGCAATAGCCATTAAAAAGACATTGTTCCCACAAGAATCAAGTTGTCCATTTTGGAGCAGGACTGTTATGTCACACCAACAGCTGTTAAATGATATGAGCTTACACTTAATTTTTTATAGTCACCCACTGCATGTGTTTCACATACAGCAGGGATGCGTGCAGTGTTGGGTTCCCATTGTGAATTGTAAGTATTGTGTCACTGTAAAAAAAAACCCTATTCAACAGCAAATCCTACCAGGAGCCAGCGAGCGGGCAACAAAAGGCTTGTCATTGCAAGCAGGCTAGCACCCACATTGTCCTCTAGTCAGTGGAAGGGGAAGACAATAGGGAAGAGCGTTTTGGGAGCTTGACCTGGGCTACCTTCACTTCACCCTCAGAAGACAAGGTTAAGATGGATGGCCTAATTAAAAGAAAGGGCCTCTCTTCTTTTCAATAGCATCAGGTTTTATTTTACAGGAACTTTAACGGGGCCCTTTTTCAGGGGAGGTAATTATAGGGTAAAAGTGATTAGAGCTCCCTGAAGGCACGGAGGTGACAGACAGACTCGGCGGAGTAACCTAAGTAACCTTTCAATGTGACATATCTTCCTATTGTCATTCACACCACACACTAATTTAAACCATACATCACGCATCCTTCTGTCTCCTGCTTGTGTTTTTGCACTACGTACGAGAACATTGTGCATATTCTCAAACATGGTTCAAACGAACTTCAGACAAAAGGTTATGAAGATCATTTTTCAAGTGTGTGTGTGTGTGTGTGTGTGAGAGAGAGAGAGAGAGACAGAGTATAGCCACAACAATAGCTATATACTCACCATTATAACTCTGGAGCCGAGGGCTCGATGTAGAGCAGATGACGTCCCCTGTTTGGACCGTTTAACATAGCTGGTTATGCCAAATATGAGACTTGCCCCCTTGGGACTTCCTGAAGTGGAAATGCGTGTTGGGCAAAGTTTGCACTAATCTGCTGTTTATTAAGTGTGGGGTAACTTGAGATTCACGATTAAATGGGGATTTTAGGGTGATACAGCCGCTCCATAGGATCAGTGACATGGCTCTGTGGCTTGTCTTGGTTCAGCATATGGCCCTCGCTAAATGTGTGAAAGACGGTGAGTAGCGTGTCTACTGTCAAACTTGCCAATCAAGGGCCCAGCATGTGACAGTGAGCAGTTTAACAAGGATATCATGTCCCTGATATTTGCAATATTCTTGTGAGAGTATGTGATCATATCTTAACAGCGAGGAGAAAAAAAGACATGTGAGCAAGAACTCGGAAGCGTGCCAACACCAGCTCTCGTCATTCAAGAGGGCTGAGGTTGGGATTCATGGTGAGGGAAACAGGCTAATGTTCACGTGAAAAAGTCACAGAATCCCGATCCAAATGACTGCACCCACTCCCCTGTGGCTCCTATGATCATCCAGCAAGCTTGTCTTCACTACACTCATCTACATTCTCTGTTTTTTTGTGTGTGTTTGAATTAATGTGTCATCGTGTTATGGGTGTATGCGTATTATTGATGTGTATCTCCGTGACTGCAGTGTGATATCTTTGGCAATTGGTGTTTGGTCGATCTTCAAAACCAATCC
>NW_027614182.1:27500-29172 GCF_965212315.1 Lampetra planeri
ATTTATACAGGTAAAAATACAAATATTTTTTCCATCCATATTAATAGCACTTTTTTTTCTTTTTTTTCTCACATTTGACAATTGAATCCGCTGTTGGTATTACTGTTGTTTTCTCCATGGAGAATGCAAGGAAGGGCCCCCCATCTCTGGAGAGACCCCTCCACCACAGGGTACCCTTAAAAGCACATATTAAAAAACACAATGTCTGTCTCCATCCCATCTCCTCTCGTCCCCAGGCCCCACCGCACACTGTAAACAGCTGGCATCACTGATATTTTATTAATGATGTTCTTTAATTAGTTTAATTACGTAGAATTGCGTCTTTGTGCATAATTTCACTGTTTAATGAAAAAGAATCCCAGCTGCCATTTATGTATACATAGAAATATCTGCCCTCTGGCTGAGAGAAGTGTAATTGTGTGGGTTTGTTTTAAGGAGGATTTTACTGTGAAAGTGTGAGTCACTTCATATGCTTTCTGTTGTCTATCCGGCTTTCTTTTGAAACTAAGCAGGGGGTGCTTTAAGCCAAAAGCTTACGCACACAATGTACCCTGTTTGGTTTGATTAAAAAAAGTATGATACTACATGTCCCCGGCAAAATGAAATTCAGTTGATAGCTATTAATTCAGTGGTATCTATTCATCATTGAATAGTGTATCCAATAATCCATCACTGCAGATTACGACGTACGGAAACTTCATAGCTCATCAAATAGCCAAAGTGCTCTGGGCATAGGAGTGCTATGTTTCTGACCACAAGCCAAGATGTAGCAGCAGGTCCACCCGGGACATCCGTCTGTGTTTGCTCTGTAACCTAATAAGACCAGATCAGAGCTTAAATACGGGGCTTTATTTCCTCAGCACAATAGTTCTACAGCAGCTACATAAACCTCTCTCACACAATCTAGTTACAAATGCTGCTGTTTTACTCCGCTGTGTTCTGTGGGGGAATGTGGCATTGATAGGCTTTCTGAAATTAAACCATTTGCAGAGTTTCACTTTGCTAATGCTGTTGCACATCACGCCTTTGTTTGTGACTCACTACCGATGTAATATTACAGCATTATACCATCTTTGTTTACTTCAGTGTAAACATGCAAATTTGTATGACAGCAGTGCTAAGGAATCTGTGTAAAACGGGCTACTATCTGACCGAACACAACTTATCAATCAAGCACTCTGTCAACAGTGTTACTGGAAGAAGCCAGTGTTAATGCTCATGCACATTAGCATCCCTCAACAGTTTACAAGATGGCCACCAGTGGAGATATGGGTGGGTGGGAGTGTGTGTGTGTGTGTGTGTGTGTGTGTGTGTGTGTGTGTGTGTGTGTGTGTGTGTGTGTGTGTTTGGGGAGGGGGCGTGGGGGTCGGGGTTGGGGTGCAGCTTGTCAGACACTAACGTTCGGCCATGATGACAACTGGAGTAAATGAGGTTTCAGAGACCTCATCTCAGACAAAATCAATATGCTGCCTCCCTCAGCTTAGCAGAGAAGCTTTCGGCATTATTTGTTTTAAACTTGCATGTGGAGTGAGTGTGGGTGCAAGCACCAATTTTGGGGAACTGGAAGATATCCTCCTCCACCTCCCATCACCATTGTGTCTTGATCGCTCACACTATCCTATCACATCAACACACACAAAGCCCACCTGGTGTGTGGTATCATTCCATGGTG
>NW_027614183.1:0-29168 GCF_965212315.1 Lampetra planeri
TCTGGGGTCCCATTCTCTGGGATACTCTGCAAGATGGAGGCAGAAAGGAGTCAAGACATATACAGATGTACGATGTACGAGAGGTGTACTATTGAGTGCATTATTGTCGCTCTGAGGACTGGCCCACCCTGTTGGGAGTGTGGATGGGGGACAGGGCGTCCAGGTCGGTCATGGGGAACTCCAGACCCCGTCTTCTCAGGTCATCATACACGTACACCACCCCTGCCAGGGAGGGAGCGCTACGGAACGCATCAGCCCACGACTGAGAAGAGCGCAGAAAGAAACTTGACAGGGTAGCAAAGTTTTGGAAATCTGAAACTTTCCATGGGAATTAACATGAATTCATGGAAAAAATAAATATAGACATTTACAAAATTGAAGTTGGCAAAATATATTTTAGAATCATGTTGACGAAAACGTCCAAATTTGCTGCAAATACACTTGAGAATATCAATGCTGTTCCTCGATCACATGCACGTAGTGCACAACTGCCTGCAGTTTCACACAGGCTAGTTTTCCATTTTTCATTTTTCTGTTCAGTACAGTATCATATCAATTGCCAATGTAAAAGGTGTTCCATTGAAATAAAATAAAATAAAATAAAATAAAATAAAATAAAATAAAATAAAATAAAATAAAATAAAATAAAATAAAATAAAATAAAATAAAATAAAACGAGGTTAGATGTTAAATGTAAACTATAGCTAGTACTATTTTATTGACAATTCAGTGAATATTTCCAAAATTCACATGGAGAATATTCCAATTGCCATGGAAAGTTTCGGAAGTTTCCAAACCTGGAATTGGCTGAAGTGTAAATCTGTGTTCAACCTTGAACAAGCATAAAATCTGAGAACAGAAATCTATCAAATATGCTCATGTTTGCTTTGATTTGACACCAAAGACAACACTGCTGCTGTTGTCTGGAGGTTTCCTTCAGAGCGTGGATCCACATACCTGTATGAGACTGAGCACTCTGTCTTGGAGGGCAGTGGGGGGGTTGTATTTGGGCAGAATAGAACGGACCAGAACCCCTTCGACAAAATCCTGCGAAGTCACCAGAACATGGAAGCGGTGGCCACAGTTCTTCACACAGGCCTCAAGAACCTGTTGGCGAGCAACCAGCAGCGTACGCACAACATGAGGCCTCCGATACTCCAAAATAAACTACTATTTTTTTCTCTACCTTGGGACCCTCAAAGTGATTCACACTGTAACCTAACACACCCATTCACATTCAGCACATAGAGCACACGGTGTTAACTCTGACATCCCCCACGATTGGAACGTACCATTAAAACCAACCTCTGCTATCTGAGGCAGGGTCAAAGGTCATGATGGGTACTCACAGTTAGAGACAACATAAGTTCTCTGAAGTTCTTGTTGCCTACGATTCTCTTCTTCAGAGCTCTGACTGCATCTCTGGGCCTGAAAAGCACAGTTGAATACAAAATAAACGAAATTGAATTATTGTTAAATAATAATTTAAGAATTTTGCTGATTCATTCAGCTGGATACTTGTATAAATATGAACAATATTCACTGACACAAACAAAAGAAGAAGAACCCATGAAGGGTTTTTTTGTGGCTTCAGAGATAATGATCTGAACATAGATTCACACGTGACACTTACTTTACTCATGAAACTACTGCAATAATTGTATTTCATACAATCACATACGTATCCCCCTGGTGTTTCACAGAAAACACCACTATGCTGGTCGTTACCTCCGCCAAGGTGGTTACCATGTTACCATTTCCAATTGCATTGAATCTGAAGAAGCTGACGCATTTTCCTTTCTCTCCGAATGACCAATAAGCGCTCCACCAAAGACACATTCAGATTAAGTCACAAAGCTGTAAAAAATGATGGCTAGGATTTAATCTATTCATTTTCAAACTAAATGCCATTTCTTCTATTTTGTATTCTGACAATGCAACTTGTCCACGTTCATTCCAAAAACAGTGACTGGACAAGACCGAGCGTTCCCGCAGGCAAGCTTGCTCCAGTGGACATAATACATGTAAATAACAATGGATAAATGAGCCGAACAAATGACATCATCCCTACCCCTCGTCTGTCTCATTGATGATGTCGCATATCTCCATGTTCAGTCCCCAGTCCTCTGACTGCAGAGCGCCGCTGGTCGCTCGCTCTGTCAACAGAAAAGTGTCCAGAAGCATAGACATGCTGCATCACACTGATGAAACAACAATAGCCAGGGATGTTCATTCTGATATCATCATATAACACTCAACAGACACTAATAAAAACACATCATGGGAATTGGTATTTTGTATCTGAGAAATGTCAGACAAAAAAAAATATATTGACATGAGGATGATAAGATCTTGGTTTTTAAGGAAAATTCCTTAAAAAGTGAAAAACATTCACTTTCCTTTACTTTTGGTCTCAATCAACCCGTGAAACAAACATCTACCTCTGACACCTACAGAGTCTGTCATAGTCTTTTTTGTTTGTCTTTTTTTCCTTAAATTTACAGTAGTTACCTGCTTCACATGGAACCTGTTAAACAAAGATAAGACATGGCTACAGAAAGTGATCGCGATTTCCAGCTCATTTCACACAAATCATTTAATTACCTCTGCCAAGGAGGTTGTGTTTTTGACGGCACTTGTTTGTTTGTTTGTTTGACTGTTAGCACCCGGGAACAGAGATTCATTTTGTTTGTTTTACTATTGAAATAAACAAGAAAATGAAGAACAATTTGAGATCAGAGTGGATGATTTGTGTTGATGATTTTTTAATAATGATTTGACTATTTGTGATAAAGACATTTTAGATCAAATAGTAGATCAAATGAATGGAGGATGATAATATTGGGTGGAAATCACAATATGGGTGGAGGTCTGGGCTCTCTTTTTTAGTAATCTAGTTGATGGGATGTGACATGAAACATGGAAATCATCAGAAGCCTTTTGTGTATTGTATCAGTAGCTGAGTCGCTGTTACCTCTAAAATGCTGTGATAGCGACGCAAACACATAAACAATGGAGGATGAGGAGGATATGGAGGACCTGCTGCTCAGTTTGTGGATATTCGTCAAAGACAGAGAGAAGAGAAATGGAGCAGGACACAATCGGCCCAACTCTCTTTAGTAACCAGTCAGAGGTCGGCATTCTGTTTTAGTATTGGCTCAGCTAGCTTGGAATCTCTCTGAAGCAGGAACCAAATAAGTACCAGGTACCAAGTGGCGTTATACTCAGAAATATATACAGTATATAGGATAAATGTGGCCTCAGCTCCAACGCAAAAATCTTTTCCACGCATGCATTGCTCAGCTGCGTGACAGAATCAGGGTTTTGCTGTGTAAATCATAGTAAAACAGGAGTAATAACAAATCCAACCCTTTCCCAGAATGGAGGACGTTGTTTGAAACCCTTGTGAACATGTTTTTATTACAAATATGAGGGCGTAAGGAGGACTGATTTGACTGAATCAGTTAAATCAACACACTTCATGATTTCAGAATATGAATGTGTTCCAAAGTGTAAAACCATGAGTGTCTGGTATGTGGGAATATCTGGAATCAGCAAACATCTTCAGGTAAATACCAGGCTGTTTGTGAAGGGAATGATACCTGTGGGTTTGTAGCTGCTGCAGTAGCTCAGAAAGGTATTTTCAGCTTTATCTGAAGAATTCAGTAATCAAAGCTGTTAGTTTCCTCCTCCCGATCACAGGCTCCTTATAAACCTCTAAATCTCCTTCATTCCTTTCCGCCAACATTCCCCCACACACCCCTGCCTCTCTCAATCCCATTTACTTTGTTCCCTCTACACACCACATTACCCCCCCCCCCCACACACACACACACACACACACACACACCGCACTTCATGTGACTGTCAGCTGGTTCCGTTCTCTTTGTCGAAAGTAGCCGAAGCCTTCTGACGTGTGTGTGTGAGAGCGTTAGTGGATGAGATAAGAGGAAGGAAGGGTTGAGGCGGGTGTGTAACATTTTAGAATCACTCATGAGATGAGTGTCGTCCAGTTGTCACCTTATCTCCAGACATCATCTGCTGCGTGTGCGCAACAGTAGCTGGTACAGGCTTTCTGAAGGCTTCAGTCTGTGTGATTGGGTCCAAACGTGTGCAAAAATAACCACGTTTTGAATATGTTCAACCATTAACATTGATACTTGACTGGCCGGTGTAACTTAAATGCATTGGAATCATTGCAGATTGTGCCAGCCTAATTTGAAACATAAACATTTTCTGATTTAGTTCTTATAATATCATCCTATACTGTCTATTTCAGCTAAAGGGAACCACTGTTTACATAGTGAGCATGGTGCTGTGTTAAGGATACAAATATGTGCCTAAGACCAAAAAAATGTATAATTTATAAAATGTATAATTTATATTTTAGGGTGATTGTACAGAAACTGACATCAGCAAAACATATATACTACTCATGAAGGGGGATTTGTCAACCTGTATTAAAAGTTGGAGGAACTATGTTGACTGTTGAATAACTTAAAAACCTTTGAGCACAAATTAATTTCAAGATACCTCAGAATGTTTATCACTCCAACACATACTTATAGATTTAATGAGTTAATGATGCTACATTTATTTTGCCATTGTACCCACAGTGTCATCTTCTGGGAAACAACTGAAGAAAATCACTTGTGTTTTTTTAACAAATTGCATTATTCTATATTTCTTTTTCCCCAAGTTGATCATTTATAAACCTACATTTCCTATAACCTCCCAAACCATAATCTCATTTAAAGTTGACTTTTGGCACTATATGAAATCTATTTCTCTTATGACTAGTGCAAAAAGTGAGCCCAGTTGCATTAATACAAGGAACTATTTTATGGTCATACTTAAATAAAAATATCTCTTACTTCCTGTTTCCTGAAGTTCTGATTATGATTTGATCAGTGAAGTCGCCCCCTGCTGGCTGGTGGAATGATGAAACATTCAAACATCCCCATTTACATTTCACGTACACGGTGAGTGCATGTCACCAGCTGCAGCTGCTGGACACATCTGGGTGAAGGACGTGAAGGAACCAGAGGAAACGATCACATGATGGTCGAACCCGCCGGTCCTGTGAGCGTTCGAACGTCAGACATTCACTCCCAATCAAACAACGGTCACAAATCAGAGTATTTACTCCTGAGGACGCGATTCCAACGCGCGCAGACACACACACCCTATTTGATGTGTTCACAACATCAAACAATCACCAACTCCACTGGGAAACTTCTGTCAAGTTGCCCTGCAGCATCCGGCGACTTACCGATTCTCTGACCGACGGGGGTTGAGAAGGCGTTTCCGGCGAGAAAGTCCGTTATCTCCCCGAACGAGAACATACCGACGGGGTCCCAGCGTTCTCCAAGTAAGAGTAAAATAAAGCCGGAGCTCACGGTTTCCTCTTCGCTCTCTGCTTTCAGCGCGTCCGACTGCGTGCGCAGTCATGTGAGCGCACGCACACAAACGCACGCGCGTCACAAGGCGCAGTCAAAAAACTTTTCAGCCACACCTTCCTATCGCTGCATCATGAGCCCCGCCCGCACACACGCTTTGTTCAGCCAATCGCCCGTCAGCCCGACTCACACCTGACACCTGCTCCTGATCTCCACACTAACCAGTCCGTTTTTCTGTGTGGGCACGTTAAAGGTGGGGCTATGTAGAATTTGTATTAAAAGCTATATTCTTTTTTTTTTTTTTAAGCGTTTAGAGGGGCACAGAATGAACTGGAAAAAAAAATCTATATCGTGTGAATTAATCATTGTATATTCTTTAATGGGCCCGACGATGTTTACATGTACAAGCCAGTGATTGGTGCATTGTGAGTTGCCAGATATGGTCTCTACGCTCGCCACAGAAGGAGTCTGCAAGTCAGCCCCGGAGTTATGAATCACAGAGGTAGAATGACCGGAGAGGAACAAAAAACAGAGTCAATATTGGAGAAGCAGATTCTAGATGGACTCATAGAAAGGACTTCATTGGCATCAAAACGCACACGGAAATGGCGACTTTTCTCCTCGATTGGTAAGAAGCTAACTCGCTTGCTAACTTAGCTAACGTTACATGTGGGCCAAATCCCTTATCAACAACGTTACTTGTTTCCATTATATGACATTGACCCCTAGAAATGACATTACTGGTGGTGAACCATCCACCTCCACACCCAGTAAACGGAGGGGCTCAGTCCTCCTGTCCTGTCCAGTGTCGAGTCGACTGGGTGGGTGTTCTTTTCGACCCACCGAGAAGTGTGCTACCTCCTGACTCTGCGCATGCGCTGTAACACATCGCGGAGTCTTTAGGTCACGCCCATACATGTTTGCTGCCCTGGATGTCATCTTGTCAAATAATGCTATCACCCCTTATTACCTTTATTTTCAGCACAGCATAGTTCAGTTTCAGGGTGCAGGTGCATTATTAAAAACTGCTACCGTGAAGAAGCTGACTGAAATAACACTTCTAAATGAACTGGTATTATTCACATATGGCCAGGGAGGTAAGTGGTGGTTGAAAATAAACAAAATGAGCAGTGGTAGCAGAAAACGACAGAACAACCAGTCTAGCGATAGGTGGCTGTTATAGATATGTCTCTAATAGACGGCAGAGCTAATGTTAAATACTGTTTTAAAATGTATTGATTAGTTGAAATTTGTAACTTGACATGGATGGTGCAGACTGATCACTTGATGCAATTGGCAACCCGGCTGGTGTGTTTTTTGTGTGTGTTTGTGTGTGTTGCAAGTCCAATGTCAGCCCACTAGATGTCGGTATTCTGCCCAGTTTTACATAGTTCACCTATAGGTAGTTAGCATCTAGTAGTAGTTAGTTAGCAGCTGCAGCAGCTGAACAATCACACAGCGGGGTGAACGTCAGAGAGTCACAGCAGATTGTAGGGCCACATGAAAGAGAGACAACCATTCACACTCATATTCACACTTACGGGCAATTTAGAAAATTAAAAAGTAACCAATTAACCTTAGCGTGCTTTTGGAGGTAGGAGGAAGCCAGAGAACCCATGCAGACACATCGAGAGTATGCAAACTGCACAGAGAAAGATCCCAGGCAAGGAATTGAAGCAGGGACCTTTTTGCTATGAGGCTACAGTGCTAACCACTGCACCAATATGGAGGTAAAACGGTGATTTCTGTGTTGTATGGCAGCACTGTTTAGTTGTATGTCAGCATAAATCAGACAGAACTGTAAAATACCCTGTAACCCTTGTTGTAATTTTGAATCATGCCCACTAGGTGGGAGCATTTCTAGCGCTTCCACCTGTGAGACTTGTCCAGGAACATGTCACTGGTGGAAAAAGAGAGCAGTTTGAGGCATTCTGTTGTGTCCTGTGTTGCACCAAATTGTGTCCTTGGAGACCCATCTCTAGTTGCCGTAAGAGAGAGAGAGGGCCTATATGCAAAATATAGTGCAACATGCCATTCAATATATTCTCATCCTACATTCTATGTAGTAGACAAATTCTAATTAAATACCACACTTGCCTGCTTTTACAAATCTATGAAGTCACTCTAAAGCAGAGGTATTTTCTGTATTTAATGTGCAACTTAAAGAATTTTCTATACTCATAATTTGGCACATATGTACTTTTTAAAATTGTTTTTGTTCCTCGTGTACTATTGATTGCACACTACGGCATTGCACTGCTGTAACAACTTAATTTCCCTGTTGAAGTCTCAATAAAGTTCACATCCCTGCATATGTTTCCACGGTGGCTTAGCGCAGACTATTTTGAGCTTTGTTTATGAAACTAAATCAACTTGCTTAGACTTGCTGAAAAAAAAGCATGTTGAGTCTGCTTCATGAAAGCAAGAGCAGGAGCGAGGGGAAGATAACCAAGGAATAAACTTTTCCCTAAAACAATGTGTAATAACATGCACAGTTTGTCGTACACTTTGTCACGGATGTTTGCATAGATATTCAGTACATGGGTATTTTGCATGTATAATGTCAGATTATGATGTATGTAATGTATGTATGAATATACATTACATTGTAAAGGGTAATTATTCACTAAAATATGAAGGAATATGAATATGAATTATATGGATCAATAGATCCCCAAAACACATGTGTGGTATCTGTGCTATATGGCTCCGGTGGAAAAAAAAGGCACATATGATGTTTTTTGTTTGACAGTCATGAAGTTGAGTGTGTGTGCAGGGTTTGAAACAATTGTTTCCTCACTCAGTCGCTAAAAAAAGGAACATTTCTCTCGTCATAGAATCCAAGTATAGCAATGAATGGATGTGTACGGTGATTTTCCAACTTTGTTTGTATTCGGAGCAGCTGAAAAGTCACCAGAAGGCCACATCGTTACATCATTGAATGTCTGTGTGAGACTCCACTTTCCCAGCAACATGAGTAAAACAACAACAATTCACTAGCGTTAGCTTTTTGGCCGTTGAAACACAGAGATCAGGAGACTGGCCTTCAAGCTGCCATGGTGGAAAATGAGTATGATGTCAGCGGATCTTGGTTCGAGACCAGAGAAGTGTTGGTGCTGTTCTGGAACCAATTTTCCAGCCTTCAGAGCTGGTTCTTGGCACATGGCGCTTAGAAAACACGGCGAACAATTTGAGATTGGGTATTAGTTACAAACTAACATCAGATTGTCTGTGGTGACGGGGTATCTGTGAAGAAGACATCACAAATCAGGATATTGGACATGTCAGTATAGTATCTGTCTACAAAACAGGGTCCTATTTCATGCTGAATGAGAGATCACCAGCAAATTCACTGATTGGTTGTGTCACAGTTGTAGTTGTAGTAAATGTCACATCAGTTTTCATGGAGACACATTTCTACCACTATCACGGAACATTCAATAATGAAATGAAATAGGTTTATTACCCTAAGACAATGACATTTCTTCTTAAAAATAATAACTCTCCCAAGATACTAACTATCTGATAATCATTAATAATTCAGCATCTCCAAATACATTTATTAAAATACGTGTCAGAATAATACCCTAGTATGTTCAATTAATTATAATTTCATTTCCCAAATAATCCAAATATAATAAGAATTCTGCTAGGGTAAATGAGTGAAATCTCAGGAGGAAGGTCCCTGGTTGGATTTCTTGCCTGGGGGTCTTTCTGTGTGGAGTTTGCATACTCTCCCCATGTCTGTCTCCAGATACTCTGGCTTCCTCCAACCCCCAAAGGCTTTCTGCTGTTAAGGGTCATAGTTCACACTGGAGTTAATCTCAGTTGTCAGTGGGTGAATGGTGGGGCTCACCCTGGTCCAGTCACCACTTCAGACAACCACATCACATTCACACCTGCGGTGTCAGGCATTCTCTTTCTTGAAGGTGGAGGGAAGCCAGAGTTCCCAGGAAAGAACCCTTAACAGTCTGATAATGCCTTATCTGAAAAGAAAATGATTTACATATCATAATGATTTTAGTGTTTCAAAGTGTGGAGTTTGCATGCTCTCCCTGTGCCGGCGCGGGCTCACTCCAGGTACTCCGGTTTCCTCCACCTCCAAAAGCATGCCAGGTTAGTTGGTTCCTCTAAATTGTCTGTTGGTGTCAATGTGTGCATGGATGTTCTTCTGTCTTTCCATGTGCTCCAACAAAACCCCCCTAACCGGAGCTAGTGGGCGATGACAAACGAACAAAGTAAATTATATCCTGGTATCTTAAAACAATGGCACATTCATAATGGGATGAAGCCAGAGAACCTGGAGAGAATTATCTCAAAATAACGAGAAAGTATGAACTCCTTTGACCATTACTGACTCATTAGAGTGTGTTTATACAGTTTACAGCCAAAGTTAAGGACACGGAGCTTCGGTGTTGGTGCACTTGAACACCCGTGTGCGCCGTTGCCCTGGTTGTAAACGGATCCCTCCTACTCTAGCTGCCACTTTGAGCAGAGGAGGGGCGAAGAGGAGGAGTGGAGGAGGTAGAGGAGGAGGAGGAGGAGGAGGGAGGGAGAGCCCAAAGCAGGAAGGAGTGCAGGCAGCAGGCAGAAAGAGAAGGGAGGAGGCAGCAGTGAATGCTAACAGCAGCTCCATTGCTTTCACAAAACATCTTTGCAATGGAGACAAACGGCGGGCGCTCGTGAACACCGACTATGCGCCACTTCCGCGTTCTCCCAGCGCGCGTGCAGCCGTTTCATCGCCGTCGGCACGTTTGATCCGAACAGCCGTTTTTCTTTTTCTGCCTCCGCCGAGTGACATGTATCGCGACTGCTCGGAATTCACGTTCTGACAATGGAGATAGAAAACATCGTGGCCAACACGGTTCTCCTCAAGGCAAGAGAAGGTAAGCGCGGCCGAAATGTCAAAATGGGGAAAGATGAAATGTGTTTTTTTCCCCTCCCTCCCTCCGTCCGTTCCCCCCCACCCTCCTCCTCAGCGGCACGGACAGAACCCGGAGCTCTCGCTTGTCCTCCAGGATTCACGCTTTTGTCTTCCAACCCTGACACACACACACACACACACACACACACACACACACACACACACACACACACACACACACCGTTAAATAAACACACAATGAACCAGAACGGTGTGTGCGGGCACCGACGTGCAGCGGGAGGGTCGGGCCCTGCTGGCCGGGCGACCGGCCGGCCGGCCAACCACCGGGAGGGTTTGCAGCATCGCGCACACATCGCAGGATTCATTAGGGGCTGTCGAGCAATTCCTCTCCACCACCAGTGTCTGTTTTTTATGAGATGTAGGTTGATAATGGAGTATGTCATGGCTGGTGTGTGTGTGTGTGTGTGTGCGCGCGCGCGCTGCGCAGTGGTTTCCTCTCGGCTGGGCTCCTCTCACCTGTCATGGTCACACAGACTAACACGGTGGGGGTCTGACGCAGAGAGGTTAGATTACGGTAGGGGAAGCTGGAGGAGGGTCCACCATGTGGCCCCGGTGGTGCCTCAGACCACCACCCCCCCTTCACCACCACCACCACCACCACCAGCAGCAGCAGCGGCCACATCATCCCCGCCCCGCGGGTGCACGCTGCTCGGTGGGCCGGCAGCCGCAGCGCTCACCTGGAGGTGGAGGCTCCATCTGTTTCCAGGAGATGGCGGAGCAGAGAGGCGACTGTGCAGCCAGTGAGTGGGCGCAGGGTGGGTGTGCAGAGGAGGGGAGGGAAATGTGTTATTGCAGCTCAACGATTTCCACTTGTTTGTTTCTGGTCTAGTCCGAGCAGACACCAGCAGACTGTTGTACTGCCTCTGAAAGGCCTCGGGACAAGGTGAAGCTTTAGTCACAACAGCAACTTACTCCCTTTGGTGGTGATGGTCAGTGATGGGCGAAACAGTTCAGTTAGGTGTACTAAATCAGTAGAGTCATTTTGGTTCAAAAGATTCGTGCACGGAATCCCCTTCCTCCAGACATGACATTTATAAATTTCCCCCTTGAACGATGGAGATGAACGCAGGTTTAAACATGTTCTAAATATTTTTTTTTAACTCGTATACATTTCAGCATTGGTCTTAGTCATTTAAACTGCTGAAGATTACCCAGGGCTCACGTTCAGTGTGTAACTACATCCACAGCGAATCCGTAAGTTCATTGCGTATCAGTACGCTCAGTGAACAGTATCGTCCAGTACACTCAGTACGTAACCCGCGCAGCAGTTTTGTTTTCATTCTCAGGGAGCGAACGACGGACCAGGTTCACGCGCAGCAGTTTACGGCCGCACTCAGCATAACTGAAATGAACAAATCTTTTCAGTAAGTGGTCCGGTTCAGTTTGCTCACCCAGATTCGTTCTTTGCAGTGGTGGTCAGTGTCTGCACAGTCTTGCTCATGGATTGGCTTTATATACGGACTTCATTTTAGTCAGAGACTAAAAGCCAACCCTGCTGTGAAATGGATTATTCACAGCAACAGGGTCCATTTCGTGGCACCAGCTGCTCCTTACGAGGCCCCGGGCCTCTCTTCACCTGCCCCTTACATAGTGCTTTGCATTGTCAGGACTGTTACCAGGTGAGGTGGGGTGTCCACGGAATAGATCCACAGGCTCAACATCGGGCCTGATCCCCCCCTGTACTGTAGAAACTTATCAGCGGCTTCAAAAGGACCCGAGGAGAAAACACGAGTGTAGAAGTTACTGATTCCCTAAAATGTGACCCTCAGTAAACTCGATAAGGTTCAGATTATGATCTGCGCTGAACTATTTTGATGTAGTCGACATGATGTTTAATCTCTTATTACTTTTGTAGAATTTTTTATTTTTACTTTTCCTAGAGCAGGCTGACACGTCTTCTATTATGTAATTGTATTTTGAACAATCATTGGTTATTAGGGCTTTAGGTGTCCAAATATTACTTCTCCAAATGTGAAACATGTCAGTTAGTGACTCTATGAGAGTTCTTTTCCAAACCATGTACATGTATTATCTCATTTATGTATTGATGTATTATTCAATGTATAGTTTGTCTCCTGCCTGTGCAGACACCTCCCATTTTTCAGATCTCTGTCACAAAGAATGTAAAATATATTCCTCACTCCTGTCCCGAGTGGTGTAATACACGGGTTAATTGTTCCTAGTTAATCACACGATACCTCCTCACATTTTCTTTGCTCTGTCGTCTCATAAATGCAAGAAGTATCGAGCTGATTGTTTTGTGATTCCTGGTAAAGATGTTGAATTATTGCCAAATTAGCCATTTTCTGCCCTTCGACTTTGATTAAGTCTTTGTGGAGCTGTTGGACCTGTGTCAGCTATCAGACAGGTCACTGTGACAATGTCAAGAAGGGCAGAGTCACAACAAGCTGCCAGTTTCGCCTCAAATGCCCAAATCCAGGTTACAAAACATCTCCAGTGGATCAGAAGTCAGCTAAATAACGTGAAACTAGGAGAGTATGTGTGGAGGTGGTGTCACATTTACACCAGTGTGTCCTTGAGCAAGACATTAATTCCGGGCTTTAACTCTCTGACCTTGTGCTGGAGAGAGAAATGACAAGACAAATGCTTGGTGGCTGATGGAAAATTTATGAGATAATACTGTGCCACATCTGTTGCTGGTGCACAATTTCTCCAAATATTATCCAAATGCTGGAGGTGCTCAATTAGATGTAATATTTTACTTAACTTAAAAGTTTTCACGTTAAATAAGACCAAACATGTTTATTGTACATAATAGCACATCCATTTGCTGAAAAAATGAATTAACTGGTGTCTAAACGAGACCCGTTAACACATTTGAACCAACAACCACTGAGTTTCATTGCTGCTTTTTAAATTAGTGATGACAAAACCACCACATACATGAGTGAAAGAGGACATTTGTTGTTTTGCCTAGTAAATATCAAACGTCCCACAGAGAGAACTTTGGGAACAACAGAAAACCTTTCCCATGACATTTATGGTCATCGGCGTCCATGTGGACTAAATGTTGTGCAAAGAATTAACAAGCTGCAGGCCGCTTTGGCAGCGTCATGTTTGTATCCTACGCCAGGAAACTACAATTTCTACAAACTCGGTGCTCGCGAAAAATGCTTTATTATTCTGAATCGAGTACAGAAAACTACTTCTACCGATTGTTCCGTGGAGTAATCTAGTACTTGTGGGGAAAAAAATGCTTTGTCTTTGAAACACAACAGAAAAAGTAAGATTTGTAGTCATTTACATTTCATTGCACACCCATTTCAGTGGGTGTAAGTCATAAACACGTCACAATTATGAACGTTTCTCTTTGCCTGACACTGATTTACATTTGTGTGTGAGGCGTGCACAGCGATGGTGGACTGGATGTAAAACCTCTGCTTCCAGTTGAGATGCTGAAGCATTGATTTCATAGCGTTATGTTGCGCTAATTTTGCTTCTCAATGGGCTTAATTTTCAGTTCAGCTCAAATTTTGGAATGTTTTGGTTGCTGTTTGGTCTACTGTACGTTGTGTCTGTGCGAGCTTGTTTTCCTGTGTTTCTGCTGCTTCTCGTCTTCTTCAGTTAATGTGGCAAAAACATTGGACGCCACCTAATTCGACGAACAAATCACAAGATCTGGGGGGATCTTTACGAAGTGTGTCATTTCAAATTACTCAGAACAAACTGAGCTTAGCTAATTCTGCTAAAAATGTGAAAATCTTGATTTTGTTAAATGTTCAAATCTTATGTGAAAACACCTTTACTCATGTGAACAACTTAATTTGGTGTTTGAAAATTCATTTACCCACATCTGAGCTTCATAAAAAAAGTAGAATATATGAATAAAATAATAGATGCTTTTTTGTAGTATTATTCTCCATATTTCCAAGTGAATTGAGTGTTTCTCTGACAGGGAGGGTGGGTTCTCAGGGATTCTGGAAAGCTCATTGGTTAGTTTCAGAAAATATCCACAGATCAAAGTCAGACATCAACGCCATGAATTCCAGATGGTTCACCCTTTCTTATCGGCCCTGTAGCTCTGTCTGTGAACCACCGAGGATATTGAGACATCAGACTTGGAAAGTTAAGAGTCTCCTGAATCCGGCGACATTCAAGCCGCTTTCCTTGGCTGAAGATAATCAAGATAGAAGCGTTAGCCGCCTAAATTTGAAATTTTGGAATTTTGGAATTGAATTACTCGAGCCCTAGTTCATTCAGAGGCCTATGGGCCAATTGATAGGGATTTGAAGAGCAGAAGTAAACATGGAAGTGCAATCAGGAGTAACGGTATCACGTCTTGGCTGCAGACGCTTAAATGGCCACGAGTGCTCTGAGGTGTAGCCATAGTAAAATAAAGTGCTCATGAAAATGAAAATTACATAGGACCAAATACGAGACAGTTTAAGGCCACTGATGTATGAGGGAGTTACCTTTAAAGCCTTCATTTCACATCCATTTAAAATGATGTAAAACTGCCAAAAATAATGACCTACCCAAAGTGCCTGTGACATAAAGGATTTGAATGTGTCTGGTTTTTGGTTACAAGCAGCCAGAGATTGGGCTGAAACAGATGCTGGGCTATCGTGGAACTTGCACTTTCTTTATTTGCACACTTTACAAGAACTGCGGAGCTAGTATAGTATGTGTATAGTATGTGTTGCTTGCAGTCCACCGTAATTTAGATTTTAGCTACCTGTCGCAGCAGACAACAACAGAGGACGTTGCTCCGCAGCTACATCTGCTCTGTCCTGCATTCTGGTGGCGCTGATCATATTCTCACCCCTTTTGGATTAAGGTTTGAGGACATGTTGAAGTTGTCAAGTTGACGCCATTGGAAAAGGAGGATAGTGTAGTAGCACCTTTCCACTCCTGGAATTAGCATGTGATTAAAATAGCCAATTTACACATTAGAGCTGAAAGGATTCCTTGAGTAACTATTAAACTATTGAGTAACTATAACTACTAAAAAAAAATCACCAAGGCAAAAAGTCTTCATTGAGGCTGTGTTTGACTTCTGTTTAAACAAAACATTGTGTTTTCCTCGGAGGACTGGGTGGTGCTAACGCCGCAAAAAAGGATGCTAACCACTGCACACATGGAAGGAAATGCAGCAGCAGCAGCACAGGACAGCTAGTTCACGCCCACAAAACATAGGAGTGGTGTAAGTGGTGCAAACTACAAAGCGTAGCAGGGCAATACAAACAGCCCGAAACTGACCAAAATGTCCAAATGTTTGGATCACTCACAGCTGAAACATAACATTATGACAATGATACTAAAGCATTTCAGTTGCAAGAGTTTTATGCATCCAGTCCGCTGTCCATCGCGAGCACACGCTAACATTAACGTTAGCATTAATCAATGTCGGGCAAGGAATTGTGTTAATGACTATGTTTGATCAGCGATTAGATACTTGGTCACACATATTCGCCATGTTATGTATTGTTGTTATTGTGCTTCAATAAAGAAAGTCATTTATCAGATTAAAAGATGAAAAAATTGGTAGAATAGTGGATAGTTGCAGTTGTATTCCACATGTAGGTTTTTGAACATCCAGTACACATCTGGATTGTGGGTTCCAACTAGGGTTGCAGCTAACAATTATTTTTGTTGTTGACTAATCTATGAATTATTTTTTTGATTAGTGACGATTGTCTTCTTTATTTTTAAACAACTTCTTTGGACCGCTGTTCTGTTTAAGTTGCTTAAATCCTCATACCTGTGAAAGATACCCTGTCGTAGCGTTCGCTAACCAATCTTCTTCCATGGTTTTCCGACTGACAGACGTATGACACAAACATATTATGTCCTTGCATCATAGGCTGATGGTAATTAACAAATTAGCATGTAATGTAAAAATATCTGAGGCGTCAACTTGTGAACTTCTGCGGTACATGATGACACAGCGGAGTGTCGCCATAATACATGCGCTCCATTGGTCCATTTCTTTGTGGGATGTAAACAGCGAACGATACCGCCCCCAGCACTTCCTGTGGTGCACTGCAGTTATACTGTAGATGAGCATGAAGCGGCCAGTGTGTTGCGTTGATAAATTTTAGTTTGATTACGTCGATTCTTCGAATCATTGCAGCCCTAGTTCCTACTGGGTGGCTGAAGGGAGAAGTGTCCTGACAGGGTGTGCCCAGCCTGCCACAGTTGAAAATAACTGGAAGGGAAGTGGTTTGGTGTTATAGAGATGACACACAAGCCAACACTCATCTCTGCCACTGTGTACTCTACACATTGCTTCAGCTCCTAATGTATAAAATACACCCACCACATTTCCAGTATGTGGTTGCTTTGCCTGCATTAGGTGTTAGTGACATGACGTGGTTGTCTTTTACTGCCAGAGGAAATTCTTGCAACGGCTCCCTGAGACCAAATTACAAACCGTTGGAAATGGAGTTTGCAAGAATACCAGGGAGAGAGCAATTTAACAAAACCATATGTAGTTCCACATGAGTATTGACCGTTAATAGGAACCAGCTCAGTCTTGTTTACTGTTGACAGTACATAACAGTAAATAACCATTGTACTTGCTGCTGCCAAAGCACAGTATTACTTTTGGTGTGGACATTAACACACGTGTAGAATCAGTGTACAAGCAGGTGGTGTGTAGGACTGTAGCTAATGACTATATTCACTTCTGTAATTAGTCAGATTAACAATTGCACAAAAAAAACAGTGGCTCTTATTATCTTTGTCTTTGTGGTTTAGCTAGCTACTAGCATAGGAGCTAAGAATCTTACGCCTTCCCAAACATGCTTCCTCTTCAAATGTTCATGCGTAGCTGAGGTGTTCCCGTGATTCACCACTTCAGCTTTCAAACATTAAATTTAACGGGTTCTTTGTTTGTGTTGAGAGTGAAAAGTTCCCAAACTTTTGAGCTTGTGCGTTGGTGTCACTTCAGCTGCTTCCATGTTGCTGCTTCACTAACGCACAGCATTCTTTAGTCCTGAATTGTTAGAAATTAAATTAGTCATTGACAAATTTTGTTGTGCAGTCGTTGCACCCCTAGTGGATGGTGGCGTGTTGTTGAAAAAGCATAGTTCCCGTTCCATTGTAATCACAATCTATGTTTAAATTAATTTTAAATGAATTTTATTATTACAATCCAACGATTTATGCAAGTTATTTGCAAACTACGTACCTTTTTGAAGAGTGTTATCAACAACACATTGCAGTATTCCAATGAATAAAGGCAGTATTGCATGCACACATAATAGAAATGCCCATTTGCAACTATCTGTTCCACTAAGTTAGCATTGGTCTAGAGCTCCGCTCGAAGCATGTCTTGTTTGAAATTAATGTGCTAAGACTGTGGTCACTGCCATATATTGTCTGGACTGATCGTCACACAGTATGCTGGGCAAATGCGACAGTTTTTTTATTTTTTAATTTTTATTTATTCAGGCAATAGGAACAGATGTCTGCAGATGCTCATCAAACGGTTATATTTCAGGCACAAAGTTGACGTTTCCGTTGTAACTGGCATGGAACTTGGAGGAAACACTAGTTAACTTGATTGCTATTCCCACATGGTACTCTGCTCATTTTTTTCCCCCCTGTGTTCATGCCCTTAGTTATGGGTCAGCTGTCTCACTTTCACACTGACACCCACTTTGACGTGAGCAGGGTGGAGCCCCTGCATTACACACATAGTCCGTGTACAGTATCCAAACCATTCACAATTACTCAGCTTGAAAGAAAGCGCTGACATTTTAATTGTTCCTTCCTCTAGGAAACACTGCTATGACGTACTGCATCACGTCTGTCAGTAGAAACCTGTGGATGCAGATGATTGACGCTGTGACAACATTAGCTTACTGCAGATGGTTAATGGCGCTCTCATTAGCTCGTCATAGAGGGGACCATGCAGCACGTAATGCAGAGCGTGCCGGCTCCTCTGCTGATGATGCTTTGCAGCGCCTACGCTGGCAGAGCTGCAGATCATAGCAGAGCAGATGGTCGTGTGTGAAGTCTGCAGAGCGACGATGTTAGACCTCCATTACATGTGTTTAGCAGAGCAATTTAGTATGAGTAAGAGGTGCCTTTTTTTTATTATTTTAGTACAAAAGATGTTTTTCATCAAGATGGAGAACCTGATAATTGTGTATGTTTTAGAACGTTTGTTGTTGGTTTAGGACGTTTGAATGCTCTGAATGTTTAAAAATCGATTTGTTAGTTTAGTTATAAGAACATGATCACAATATTTGTATTAAGAGAGATTGTTAAAGTGGCGTCAAGAATGGTGCTTGCACCATAACTCATCATGGGAAAATGTTGAGTCGATCAAATTGACCATCTGATTTGGGAACTGTATTTTTTTTCTGTTTATGGTGTGTTCCACATGCAGTCTGCGTTGGAATTTGCTACTTGCGCATATTTCGATGGAGTAGCACAGTCTCAAATCAAGCAGTACTCTTACGCTGTGCTCATACGCTAGCTGCTGCTTTTTGCGAATATTAACAACACATAAAGCCTCGGCCCTCACAATCTTGTACAGTGAAGACGACAATTGATCACACACAGGCACCAAATGTGTGTCAGTGCCTGTAAATGTGCCGTGGTTTACTAGCTAGCAAGCTAACATTAGCATTCGCTGGGATTCCATCGGTGGGTGACATCCCCCATGATGACCCTGGTGTTGGTTGGTGGTTGGCTGGTTTTGCAACACTGATGCCTTTTTTTTGTTCATTTCAATGACTTGCACACAGAACTGCCTCATTTGTTACCAGTGGGTGTGATGTTACAGTGTAAACACATTTTAATTTTAAACTTCTGTGTCAAATCGATGCTGCATCCACCGTGTAGGGACAGCATTGACGCGTATGGTGCGGCGTAGCGTCACGGCAACATGGACCTCCGCAGACGGCAACAACTGTGATTGCATCGAATTACAACTCGGACGTCCACAGCAATTGGAACATACCATTAAAGCTCTTTTAAGCTATGACTTCACTGTGAGCTTTGGAAGGGAGAGGAGCAGCACAGCTGTCCAAAGTGCTGAGAGGAATGGACACGTTAGCCACTCACATATTTTCATGCTCAAAATGTAAACAGTTTCTGAGCATTTTGCGCCTCGTGCTTCTCCTATGCGGAGAAGTTTCAAAAGTTCTTTTTCTGTTGGCCTGCTGTTTGATAATCCACAGCTCCCTTTCCTTGCACAAACCTACTTCTTGTAATTTGGTGAAAGCCATTCACCTCTCCAGCCTCGTGGGTCGTAGCAGGTTCTCTCGCACTAACAGGGTTTTCCTGTGACGTCAGCAGCTAGCGTCACTTTATGACTTTTTGTGGTCATAGCCAGAGTCGCACGTGTTGTCATCACTCTCTGGGTGTTCTCTCCAGCTGACCCTCATGAAACACACTGCTTTGTGGCCGTCCCTTGATGTGGGAATTATTTTACTGTCTTTGTGGTCACAAATGGGCTGCGGGTAGAATGAGACGCATTGTACTGCGCACACGGCGCTGCCACATTCAGCTGGGTTGGATGTTCATTAACGCAGTTATTTGGCAGGTTGATCAAGCATGAAGAGGCGCTTTTTAAGCCACTTTGTGCACGTCCGTCATCCGGTGTGAATGTGAAATGGGCATTCATCCTGCGACAAACCAGCTGTCAGCTTGCTAATGTGACTTTGAGAGCTCAGAGTTTCACAGTAGTACCAAGGTTACATGCAGTGTTTCCCCTGCCATTAGATGAGGGGGTCGCACCCACCCCCCGTGACGGTTAAGTTAATTTGATTTTCTATGTGGCACCAGATCACAACAGACATCAACAGTCATTTAAGAGCCTTTCCTACGTGTCTCTTCTCTTTAATATGGTTTTAATGTCTTTTAATCTTTTCTGCTTTTTCATCTTGGTTTTAATGTCTCCTAGTCAATTTTATTGTAAACCACTAAGAGCTGCATGTGTGTATGAAAGCTGCTATATGAATAAAGTTGATTATTATCATTATATTTCCTTTATTAACCAAACGAAATAGTCATATGTTTATCTTATTTATAAGATGGCACGTCGTCTTTACATGTATTGTGTGTTTCTCCTCTGCACTCTGGATCGTTTACGGTGGAGTTCCACCCCGATGCGTGCGCACACATACAGACACATGTATGCACACACACGTAGGGTTAAACATTAATCGTATTATTGATAGTTAGCAGATAAAGCGTGTGCTATGAACAGAGGTGGAGCGTCTCCATCACTGACTGTGGTCAGCATACACACACACACACACACACACACACACTCTATTGACCCTCTCCATCCATCTACAATCTCTGTTCTTCAGTCAAACCCACCATCACCACTTCCACCTCTGAATAGTCAATTATTAAGCCAGAAAATGATAAATAATTCCTCGAACAAAAGTTGATCTATCAAACATTGGATGTCACTTATTTATGTTCGGTTTTCACATGTAAAAAATTTTTTGTTTGTTTATTCAGTAGAACTAGACTCTCGTGTATTGGGTCTGTTGAGGTCATGTTCGTTTAATAGTAACAATTCACTTCTCTTGGGACACTGAAGACTGTGAAGCTAGGCGAAACACTGACATGTCACAGGTCCTGTTTACTGGATCACTTTGACTGTTTAAAACTGAGCATCCGACGTATTGGCGTCATAGGTATCCACTGGCCTTGGCTGAATCTTGTGTTTGTCTGTTGACTTACGGTTCGACAGTGTTGTTACATTGATAATCTTCAAGGCGTCAAATGTGCTATGTGTTCCACGCTCAAGGGCTCACTTTTGGCGGCATTTGTGTGTTTCTGTTCTTTCAGTGTGGCCGTGACTTCAGCCAGATGGGTCTTCTTGTGTGAGCGACAGCTGTACCTAACATATAGATGATTAACCTCCCTTTGTGTTTTCTTACACGCTCCAGCTCTGCACATCAGCCAGAGTTTAGCCTCGCAAGTCCTTCACACACACACACACACACACACACTCATCCCTGGAAGGACTCAGTAAAAAACAAAGGTCAGTTTTCAAGCATGTTGCTGTTAGATTTAAGGAAATCTTGGACACGTAGAGAACACTGAAGCAAAACACCACAGCACCCTGTTGTTATAAGCATGTTAGAGTGTGTGTGTCTCTTTGTCCATTCTGCTCAAGAGCTACATGCTTGACCTTGTGTGAGGCCTACTGTGCCCCCCCCCCCCCTCCCTTAAAATGAGTGTTTCTTGTTTTGTTGTGTCCTGGAATTTGCTCTGATGTTAAAACATCTTTCATTTCTTTGCATGCGACACACACACACACACACACACACCTACCTTCACCGAGGGCCATCTGGAGGGAACGAAGCGCCTGGCGGTAAAGAATCGAAGATGAAACAAGAGAAGAAAAGTTATATGGGGGAGGGGAGCAAGGAGCTGAGAGGGGTGGAAAGAGGAAGGCACATGTGAGAGAGGTCAGGATTAGTGGAGAGCTCTGCTGTCTGATATTCACATGCTCCCCCTCGCCCCCCCCCACCTTCTGTCTTCCAGTGTGAATATACACAGCGTGAACATGGGACTTTGCGTTGAATAGGCAGCAGACATACTCGCAGCTCATGTTTTCCTTACCAGGGGCCAGTAACATACTGTGCGGAGGAGTGGCCATTTATTTATCATGGCCGGGCTCCATTGTGCCTGTGTACGTGTGCACGCTCAGATTACAATGGGACCTAAACTATGCGTGACCCTGTTTCATTTCCTACCATTTAGGTTTTTGGGAGAGCACTGCGAGCTGAACCTCCACCTATGGCTGTTCAAGGGTGTGTGGTGACGCTGTAGTCAGCGTGTTCAACATTAATATCCACATTTTGTTGAAACATGTACATGTATGTACAGTACACAACTGCAATATTAATTCTTTGAACAATTGACTATTCTACCAGTTAATTCATTGATTAATCAGAAACTTTTTTTTATTGAAGCACACTAATAAATATACAACAAAGAGAATGAATTGTGTGTTCATGTGTATTTCATTGCAGACGCCAATCAGTGGGTGTCAGTCACGAACATACCAGCAATGATGCTTTAGGTGGCTAAATGTTGACGTTTCTTTGCCCGACATGGATTTACGTTTGTGAACGTTAGCGTGTGTCTGAGGTGGACTGGATGTATAAAGCGGGTGCTTGCAGTTGAAGTGCTTTAGCGTTGGTGTGTCGTAATGTCATGTTAAGTTAATTGCGTTGGTTTGGTCGTTTCAGTCCGTTTCCTCTTTGGTTTGTTTTATCTCGCTCCGTTTTGTAGGTGTGAGTTATCCTCATTGCCTTCGTCGTCGCTGTCTTTGTGTGCTTTCTATGCTTCAAACCCGTCTATGTGTTCAGCTGTCAGCATCCATTTCGGGGTCTTAGTGCCACCCAGACCTCCCAACAAAACGCCACGCCTTGTTTAAACAGCATTCAAAGCCTTTTTGCCTCAGTGATTTATTTATGTATTTTAATAATCGAGTTACTCGAGGAATCGTTTCAGCTGTATTGGCATTTTCACACATGTACTTTTACTGTCTGTGATCCCTCTGCTTTCCCCTTCACTTCGTTCCCTTGAAAAATTTGTAAAAACACACGGAACCTGATATTTAACTGCCATGTTATATATCAGGATTAAAGGGACCACACTCATTAGAAATCTGTTGGAACGTACTGGAAGCATTTTACGTGAAGATAAAGATGAATAAATACTGTCTGCTTGCTGTTGTGCTCGCTCCGTCCCTGTTGCCGAGAAGATTTTCTCCTCTTGGAGCTGTTATGCTGAGTGTCACTATGTGACATGTGTTTGTCAGATGGCAAGTGCCTTCTCCCATATGGTGACGCCAAAATACTAAAAAATAAAAAGGCGAGTTGTGATAACAGCAGCTGTGCGGCCCTGCTCTGTGGTCACAGCTACATGTGAAGAAGCTGTGAAAGAAAATATCTTTTTTCTTGGATGTATGTTGTTTCTCTAAGTCACATAAAAAAAAATATTTCTGCAGTTGCCTTACTAGAACATACTTTCACTTTTAAGACTATGTGCACAACCTAGCCCATAATGACCTCCTACGCCCTTAACTGAGGCCACGTTCCAACAGAGACGCTTTGTTGTGTAAATGCATGTTTTTGCATCATTTAGGCCGATCGTCCAAACACGCTTTGTTAAAAACCTGGTAACTGGGTGAAAAAATTTGAATACACCGCCCTCTGGTTTGGATCTGGACCAGCGCCGAGGTGACACTGTTGTTGCAACCGTTCAGATGTTCCTGGAACCTTTGTTCTGGACTGGACTTGATATATACATGTATATATACAGTATCATCTTCTGGATGATCATCCAGCCCTGAGTGTGCCTTTAATTCCACCACATATCGGAATCACCCCTGTCATTCCTCTTCCTTAGTAACCACACAGTGCGTCAGCACGTGGCAGTTGTGTGTGTGTGTAGATAAGCAGGAAGGCTGCAGACGTGGTGGAGGTGAAGTCTGTTTTCTGACATCAAGAGGTGGAGGAGTGTTATTGAAAGATGCTGAACATTCCTGCGACCTTATTTAAAAACTATACGCAAAAAGTCATGCCATTTCAAAATCTTTACGCTGTTTCTGTTCCACAGCGAGTTATTCACTTCACGTGTTCCAGAATAACAAAAGAAAACAGTGTAAATGGAAGAAACGAAGTGAAACACTTCATTTGTGGTTGTATGTTTTCTCTTCTGACGTAGACGTAAACTTTTCATCTCTACCTTTAAAGTTATGTATGTCAATGGGCAGTGACAGTCAGGACACCCGGGGTCGCCCTGAGGGGAGGCTGAATGTCTGACTCTTCTCTGAGGAGCTTCTTATTCCTCCCAGTGCTGTCAGTTGACACTCGGGGGTGATGTGTCTGCAGATAAACCAGCATATTGGACGTGTTGCTGCTAGCATAAGCAACACAGTGTTCGCACACACATGGTCATAGTTTCACTCACCACTTTCACTTCTGCCGCCATCATCATCGGTCACACTTCGTCCAAAATGCTCAGCACAGCAGAACGAAGCGATGCTGCCGTGCGTCTCCTCCACGGCAAAACTAATCACTAGGTTACTTCGGCTGAACAGAACAGTGCCAGATTTTTTTTTTTTCAAAAACCGTTCATTCCCTAATGATACATTTCCAATTCACAGTAGCAGCTCTACTCGACTCTACTCGGTTTGGTTCCAGACTCGTCCTTTTCCATCACAATTTGGTTCCTCCTCGACTTTGAGCGCCGACGTCACAGCAGCGTCTGCGTGAAACTGCTACGACGGTGTTTTTTCGTTGATGGAGAGCCTGTTGCTCAGTCTTGGGATTTTTGTCACAAAGAGACAAGAGACGGAGCATGACACAATCACAGAGACCAAACTTGTTCTCAGCAGACACCAAACACACGTGCATCTGGACCTCACTGACAGAGCACACCGTGTTTTTAGCACATCAGCTCAGCTTGATTGGACCCTCGACAGAGGAGGAACCATAAAGAGCAGCAGGTACCGGGTTATACAAGGTACCTTTATTACTCGCATCCCAAACTACACCAACCGACACCCCAAACTACAGTCATACATGTCAGTGCTCTGGCGCACAGTTTATGCAGGTCTCTCGTCAGCTCGCAGCTGATTGGTCAGTGTCAGTGATGTCCTGAACCGTTATAAATGATTGAACCTGACCAGTGCCGAGGTGCAGCGGGGCCGTTCAGACCGCTGACACTGTTGCCCTTGGAATCTTTGGTTTGTCATCTATGAATGCTTTCTGTAAAGGCCTGTGTGCGTTGGAGTTGAAGAGGATTTCTCATCAGTCATTCTCACCTTCTTCCAACTTTTGCCTCTGGTCCTTCAGCGCATGCGCAGACCCGTCTTGAGATCCTGTGCGATGACTTCAGTGCTGGCTGATGCTCAGTGTTTATGGAGGGCCCCGCTCCCTCAGAGGGGAGAGCCCAAGTTAAATAAATACTTGCTTCATCCTGTCTGCATTAAGGACCTGCACACATGGCTTTGACGTCAGAGTGACATTAAACAGGGTGGGGTGGCCCAGTGGGCTCACACAGGCACGTGCGTGCACACACACACACACACACACACACACACACACACAGATTGTCATTATCCTCACTTTTTCCCATTGCCCTTTCTTCTTCTTTGGATTCTCACATTTTCTCATCGTGTCTTTTCTTGGGTGTAATGTTTGTACTCTCCGCAAAAATCGTTCACAGTCTGACTCATGACATGTGTAATGGACTGTTGTGCTCGTTCATCCTTGCTTATGTTGTGAATCCGAATCATCGGAAACTGACAAGTGTGTGTCCACCACCTGCAGTCAGCAGACTGACAGGCCTCTTTTTATCCATATAAGGGCATTTTTAGTTTGGTGCTTGGAATGGAGACACTAAAAGATGTTTGAGATAAGATAAGTTCGGCCTCTGTTGCCTTAAATTTGCAGCAGAAATACAGCAGAAAAGCGAAAAGCTCTGTTTTAGATAAATACTAAACATGCAGTATTTGCATATCTACAACAAGAGCAGAAAATGAAATAATAGTGTCAGAGGTGGCAAGCCAGTGGAAATGCACTTTTCTGGAGCACTTCCATAGTGATGTTAAAACATGAATGGGATGTGGTAACAGAGGTGTGGTGTCAGCTGAGTTTGGGACAAAAAAAAACCCAATAAGTAACAGGAGAAAGAATAAGGAAACGTGCAGAGGACAAGAACAGCAGGTCTGACAGAGGTCAATTATTGGACAGTTTTCATACAATTTGTTGAAGGGACAGAGTGATGACCTCCACAAGAATCTTCACCCAGATGTTAATTTCAGCGTTTGAAAAACGCTTCTTGTAATTATTTGTCTTTTGGAATAAACAGGTGAAATGAAAAGTTTTATTTAGATGAAAATGGCATTTGATGCAATCGGTAAATATCAATATGAACATTGTCGTGTACGCCATTGCAAACAAACTGAACAAACAAAACAATCCAAATCATGACAGCAAATAACAGTAATCCATGTCCATGTGTTAGTAGATGAAAGTGTTCATGTCTGTTAAAACCTTTTTAAGTGCTGCACAGTGTTCATGGAGTGTTAACACTTTCTGGACCCTCCTCATTTGTGTAAACACACACAGTCTGAGGAAGTTCTACATTTGTTTGCGCAGTAAAAGCTAATTTAGGTCTCAACATATTGTTGAATCACAGATTTGTGGGTTTTACACAGACGTTTTTGCGTACACACGGAATTTATTCAACCCTTTAACACAACGGTACCCCCGAATCTACATTTGCGACAACAGTCATTACTGTAATTATGCTATTTGCGGAAAACGTCCAACGTTTCCAGAACGTTAAGGTGTCTCTCAATTCCTCTACCTTGTGTGAAGAAAGAGCTAGGAGAAGGAGAAAACGTGCACTGGTTCCTGAAAGTTGACAAGTCACACTTCATAAACAAGTTGCTGTCATTATGTTAATGACTCGCCGGCTTCCAGCAACATTCCGGCAAGCGAATGGGATTACCGCAATGACAGCAACATGGCTGTTCTCAACTTTCAGGAATCGATGGATGTTTTCTCCTTCCCCTAGCTCCTTCTTCACACCAGGCAGAGGAACTGGGTAAAACTTCTCAGCAGTAACAGTTCGATGTATTCCGATGCCGCCAATAGTTGTGTAATTAACAGTACTCGAAAGTTTGCCAGCGCGAATGTAGTGAGTTGCAGTGAGTTAGAAGAATGTCAGAAGCTGACAATTGTCAAATTGTTAAAACCTTTTAAAACCTTAGTGACAAATGGACAACATATTAAAATTATAAAGTGTCTTTACACTGCTGTAGAGGGTTAAAATCCATCTCTTACCGAAAATAACTTTGTCAGTTTTGGACTTAATCCATTGATCTCTCTGTCTTAAGGAGATTTGTAAGAAAAATCAGGTGCATCAGGCTGTTGTCACCTGGCTGTCATCCCATGATAGATTGATAGATACTTTATTTGATCTCCCAAGAGACAGTCACATGGATATTATGGTTATGGATATTCATGGTACTCACGTTTGAGTGCTCTTGTTCTTGAGGTACAGTCGGTTGTTGAGTTATTGGAAGGTTTCTCGCTCAAATCCTGGCTCCTCCAAAGACTGAAGTGTGCAAGACTTGGAACTCCAAACTGATTGCATCATCACGGTGTGAATGTGAGTGCGAGTATGGATGGGTCAAATAAGGCAAACAAAGCGCTTTTGGTGACATTAAGGTAGATGAGCATTCATTCAGTGACTAAATATTCACTACAAATGTTAGGTTATAATGTGATTTACCCTCCTCTGGTATAGTACCATATATAGGTACCATATACCATGGATCTGTGCAACTGAACTGAGCTGTCTTAGTGTGTAAAATGGAAAAAAAAGTTTGACACGGGGACAGAATCCTTGTATGTAAGTGTACTATAACGGTGTACAACTCACTCCACCCTGTGTGTGTGTGTGTGTGTGTGTGTGTGTGTGTGTGTGTGTGTGTGTGTGTGTGTGTGTGTGTGTGTGTGTGTGTGTGTGTGTGTGTGTGTGTGTGTGTGTGTGTGTGTGTAAATATATGCATTATTTGAGTAATGCGGATGTTGAAAATATATGTTGTTGTGTCTGTCTGTTGTTGTTGTTGACATATATATATGTATATATGCAGCTGTTTACATTTGCACATGTGAAAGAGTGCACTGTTTTTTTCCACTTCAAGCACTGACTGAAACAAACAGAAAATTCATCCGCACACTGTGTGCGTCTGTATGCCCTGAAGCTCTGCAACAGGTCTGTCAACATAGCTGGCTGTTTCTAGAATTACAACACTTGTATATGTCTTGGTTCACGGACATGTACTGAGACACAGGTATTATTTCCTGAGAAGTAAACACATGTCTGGGCCCTGATGGGCTCTTCCTTTGGCCACACAATCCTCCAGCAGACCGTTGAAAACACGGCCTCACCTATCATGTTAGTATTTGACTCACCAGTTTACTTCATAAGACAGACCTGAAATGTAATTATTGTACGGAGTTCTACTCGTACGAAGTCGTGGGAACAGGCTGGGGTGCAGGGTGTAGACTACTACACTACATTTGTTGTGAAGGAATATTTTTGACCCCTGTGTATGTGCTGGCGTTAGACGTGACACAGTGGGCCAGCTGCTGTTTAGTGGACGTCAGGGCAGAGGATTCCCTCCCTGTCGTCCACTAACTGCAACAGCCACCGTGGTTTACTTGTCCAAAGACTGAAGGCATTGATCCGAAGAGACCTCAGAGATCATTTAGCTGTGAGTCTGCTGTAAGATCTCTTTGAGTTTCTCCCTCTTAAATATATTATTGTCAAGACAGAAGAGAGTGAGTGTGTTTATGAAAAGATGCTCCCTCCTGTTTGCGTCTGAGCTAGCTGAAGCGGTTTTAATTACGCCTGCAGACCCAATTCTCTTCAAGTTGCCTTCATACATTGTGATTTAGACGTCACGTCTGTCATGTCATGGACCTCTGAGAATGTCTCTCTCTGCCTCCACCCCCTGCTTGTTTTGGAATGAGCATTTCAGTCGAATGCAGTCACCCCAGTCCTCTTTGGAGAGCAGGGGGTCGTTGACCTCTCACACCAGCGTCATCTGATCTGCTCAACATCCCCCAGCGTGTTTTCATACGTTACCCACACATGTTGGGTGACAGTTGGGTTAGACTCCGTGTTCCACCTGCAGCGCACGTCCCACTTCATATTATTCATGGTGATGCAGTGAGTTGTTTGCATTCCACTTTCATCACAACATAACTCTTGTTCTCAGTTGATCAACAACACATGACGTGTTCCACATACAGCGACACTAGAGCTGGAATGATTTTTGAACGACGTTT
>NW_027614184.1:12500-17500 GCF_965212315.1 Lampetra planeri
CGTAACGCACATGAGAGCAATCCCGGCCAATTTCTCCCGTTTGATGGGGTCTATGTGTAAAAATTTTGACTTTTTTGAGTGCACGTGCAAATCTGCTGAAAAAGCCTGTGGAAGTTTCACGGCGTTCGTACGATATTTGGCGACGCAAAAATGAGCGATTTCCCAGCTCGATGGAATTCGGAGCGAGAGAAACGATGCCCCGTAACGCACATGAGAGCAATCCCGGCCAATTTCTCCCGTTTGATGGGGTCTATGTGTACAAATTTTGACTTTTTTGAGTGCAGGTGCAAATCTGCTGAAAAAGCCTGTGGAAGTTTCACGGCGTTCGTACGATATTTGGCGACGCAAAAATGAGCGATTTCCCAGCTCGAGAGAATTCGGCGCGAGAGAAACGATGCCCCGTAACGCACATGAGAGCAATCCGGGCCAATTTCTCCCGTTTGATGGGGTCTATGTGTAAAAATTTTGACTTTTTTGAGTGCAGGTGCAAATCTGCTGGAAAAGCCTGTGGAAGTTTCACGGCGTTCGTACGATATTTGGCGACGCAAAAATGAGCGATTTCCAAGCTCGATGGAATTCGGAGCGAGAGAAACGATGCCCCGTAACGCACATGAGAGCAATCCGGGCCAATTTCTCCCGTTTGATGGGGTCTATGTGTAAAAATTTTGACTTTTTTGAGTGCACGTGCAAATCTGCTGAAAAAGCCTGTGGAAGTTTCACGGCGTTCGTACGATATTTGGCGACGCAAAAATGAGCGATTTCCCAGCTCGATGGAATTCGGCGCGAGAGAAACGATGCCCCGTAACGCACATGAGAGCAATCCCGGCCAATTTCTCCCGTTTGATGGGGTCTATGTGTACAAATTTTGACTTTTTTGAGTGCACGTGCAAATCTGCTGAAAAAGCCTGTGGAAGTTTCACGGCGTTCGTACGATATTTGGCGACGCAAAAATGAGCGATTTCCCAGCTCGATGGAATTCGGAGCGAGAGAAACGATGCCCCGTAACGCACATGAGAGCAATCCCGGCCAATTTCTCCCGTTTGATGGGGTCTATGTGTACAAATTTTGACTTTTTTGAGTGCACGTGCCAATCTGCTGGAAAAGCCTGTGGAAGTTTCACGGCGTTCGTACGATATTTGGCGACGCAAAAATGAGCGATTTCCCAGCTCGATGGAATTCGGCGCGACAGAAACGATGCCCCGTAACGCACATGAGAGCAATCCGGGCCAATTTCTCCCGTTTGATGGGGTCTATGTGTAAAAATTTTGACTTTTTTGAGTGCAGGTGCAAATCTGCTGGAAAAGCCTGTGGAAGTTTCACAGCGTTCGTACGATATTTGGCGACGCAAAAATGAGCGATTTCCAAGCTCGATGGAATTCGGAGCGAGAGAAACGATGCCCCGTAACGCACATGAGAGCAATCCGGGCCAATTTCTCCCGTTTGATGGGGTCTATGTGTAAAAATTTTGACTTTTTTGAGTGCAGGTGCAAATCTGCTGAAAAAGCCTGTGGAAGTTTCACGGCGTTCGTACGATATTTGGCGACGCAAAAATGAGCGATTTCCCAGCTCGAGAGAATTCGGCGCGAGAGAAACGATGCCCCGTAACGCACATGAGAGCAATCCGGGCCAATTTCTCCCGTTTGATGGGGTCTATGTGTAAAAATTTTGACTTTTTTGAGTGCACGTGCAAATCTGCTGGAAAAGCCTGTGGAAGTTTCACGGCGTTCGTACGATATTTGGCGACGCAAAAATGAGCGATTTCCCAGCTCGATGGAATTCGGCGCGAGAGAAACGATGCCCCGTAACGCACATGAGAGCAATCCCGGCCAATTTCTCCCGTTTGATGGGGTCTATGTGTACAAATTTTGACTTTTTTGAGTGCACGTGCAAATCTGCTGAAAAAGCCTGTGGAAGTTTCACGGCGTTCGTACGATATTTGGCGACGCAAAAATGAGCGATTTCCCAGCTCGATGGAATTCGGAGCGAGAGAAACGATGCCCCGTAACGCACATGAGAGCAATCCCGGCCAATTTCTCCCGTTTGATGGGGTCTATGTGTACAAATTTTGACTTTTTTGAGTGCAGGTGCAAATCTGCTGAAAAAGCCTGTGGAAGTTTCACGGCGTTCGTACGATATTTGGCGACGCAAAAATGAGCGATTTCCCAGCTCGAGAGAATTCGGCGCGAGAGAAACGATGCCCCGTAACGCACATGAGAGCAATCCGGGCCAATTTCTCCCGTTTGATGGGGTCTATGTGTAAAAATTTTGACTTTTTTGAGTGCAGGTGCAAATCTGCTGGAAAAGCCTGTGGAAGTTTCACGGCGTTCGTACGATATTTGGCGACGCAAAAATGAGCGATTTCCCAGCTCGATGGAATTCGGCGCGACAGAAACGATGCCCCGTAACGCACATGAGAGCAATCCGGGCCAATTTCTCCCGTTTGATGGGGTCTATGTGTAAAAATTTTGACTTTTTTGAGTGCACGTGCAAATCTGCTGAAAAAGCCTGTGGAAGTTTCACGGCGTTCGTACGATATTTGGCGACGCAAAAATGAGCGATTTCCCAGCTCGAGAGAATTCGGCGCGAGAGAAACGATGCCCCGTAACGCACATGAGAGCAATCCGGGCCAATTTCTCCCGTTTGATGGGGTCTATGTGTACAAATTTTGACTTTTTTGAGTGCACGTGCAAATCTGCTGAAAAAGCCTGTGGAAGTTTCACGGCGTTCGTACGATATTTGGCGACGCAAAAATGAGCGATTTCCCAGCTCGATGGAATTCGGCGCGAGAGAAACGATGCCCCGTAACGCACATGAGAGCAATCCCGGCCAATTTCTCCCGTTTGATGGGGTCTATGTGTAAAAATTTTGACTTTTTTGAGTGCACGTGCAAATCTGCTGGAAAAGCCTGTGGAAGTTTCACGGCGTTCGTACGATATTTGGCGACGCAAAAATGAGCGATTTCCCAGCTCGATGGAATTCGGCGCGACAGAAACGATGCCCCGTAACGCACATGAGAGCAATCCGGGCCAATTTCTCCCGTTTGATGGGGTCTATGTGTAAAAATTTTGACTTTTTTGAGTGCACGTGCAAATCTGCTGAAAAAGCCTGTGGAAGTTTCACGGCGTTCGTACGATATTTGGCGACGCAAAAATGAGCGATTTCCCAGCTCGAGAGAATTCGGCGCGAGAGAAACGATGCCCCGTAACGCACATGAGAGCAATCCGGGCCAATTTCTCCCGTTTGATGGGGTCTATGTGTACAAATTTTGACTTTTTTGAGTGCACGTGCAAATCTGCTGAAAAAGCCTGTGGAAGTTTCACGGCGTTCGTACGATATTTGGCGACGCAAAAATGAGCGATTTCCCAGCTCGATGGAATTCGGCACGACAGAAACGATGCCCCGTAACGCACATGAGAGCAATCCGGGCCAATTTCTCCCGTTTGATGGGGTCTATGTGTAAAAATTTTGACTTTTTTGAGTGCACGTGCAAATCTGCTGAAAAAGCCTGTGGAAGTTTCACGGCGTTCGTACGATATTTGGCGACGCAAAAATGAGCGATTTCCCAGCTCGAGAGAATTCGGCGCGAGAGAAACGATGCCCCGTAACGCACATGAGAGCAATCCGGGCCAATTTCTCCCGTTTGATGGGGTCTATGTGTAAAAATTTTGACTTTTTTGAGTGCAGGTGCAAATCTGCTGAAAAAGCCTGTGGAAGTTTCACGGCGTTCGTACGATATTTGGCGACGCAAAAATGAGCGATTTCCCAGCTCGATGGAATTCGGCGCGAGAGAAACGATGCCCCGTAACGCACATGAGAGCAATCCGGGCCAATTTCTCCCGTTTGATGGGGTCTATGTGTAAAAATTTTGACTTTTTTGAGTGCACGTGCAAATCTGCTGAAAAAGCCTGTGGAAGTTTCACGGCGTTCGTACGATATTTGGCGACGCAAAAATGAGCGATTTCCCAGCTCGAGAGAATTCGGCGCGAGAGAAACGATGCCCCGTAACGCACATGAGAGCAATCCGGGCCAATTTCTCCCGTTTGATGGGGTCTATGTGTAAAAATTTTGACTTTTTTGAGTGCAGGTGCAAATCTGCTGGAAAAGCCTGTGGAAGTTTCATCCGACGAAAAAAGCACGTTCTCGAGAAAGCAGGAGAGCTAAGTCATTCACAAATTAGCTGGATTTGGCTTGTGGTTCGTTTCCCAAGTAACAGAGCGGCATCAACCTTTAAGTGCACGCCAGTACATCCCCGTGGGATACAGGGGGTCTCGGCGGACTTTGCTCGGGGGAAAAACGTCGAGGTGAGCCGCCTGGCCATGCTGTTCATGGGTCTCTCCTTTTTAAGTTTCGCCTGCCAATTTATTTTCTCTAGCGGTTTTATACACTAGCACTCGATGTTTTGGGAAAGGAATACAATTGTTCAAAAAACGTCTTCGCAATTCATGTCGTTAGATTGCTAATGAAAATTCGTAAAAAAACGTACACGCCATACATGTTCTTTGCTTCCCTCTCGATACAAGTGAAGGGGAAAAACAGCCTTAACGGTTGCTAAAAAAATCGCCCTTTACATATACATGGGTCGTCTTCCCCTCTCGACAACGGAGACAAGTAACCCACGCCAGGCACTGTCAGTAACTGCCATAGATCTGCTTTAAAATGCCCATTCGTCTTGCGTCGCTCACGTTCCCGGAGCTTTGGGTAATGTCTGAGGCCTATCCCCGCTAATTTCTACCGTTTGTCGGTAGCTGTCTGTAAAAATATAGCATACACCAAAACGAGAAAATATTTCCATCGCACCTGCACAAGTGTATGGACAATGGCAATCTTCATGCGATGCATAAGTGGTGTGTGTCAGCAGGTTTTGTTTCCCAAGTTTTCCGTGAATGAGCGAGTATCTTGAGCTGTGTGACTCAGCCCGAGGGAGCCTCTTCTCCTCCAGAGTGTGTGGGGAAGGCTGTCCCCTTGGGTTGGTGCTGCACGGGTTCGCTGCGCTGTTTGGT